>NC_092378.1:18965092-19265330 GCF_030028105.1 Mobula birostris
AACCGGGCTCGGGTGGTTTTGCTGGACACTCAGTCAGACTCAAAAGGGCAGGCAACATTCAATACATCCTAGGAAAAATATTCGCCTGGCCATTGATCTTTGCAAGTATGACATTTACTTTGGTGGTACTGTAAACTACACCAGGCCAGCATACCAAATACTGGAATTGCCAATACAATGCAAGAGTTTTGGAGCATTTAAATTACAATAACACCATTTTAAAAACAGCCTATTGATTTGAATAAACGAAAAGCAATTGTTTTACAGTTGTATGCGTAATTTCAGAATGAATCACAATAGCCCTGAATCACCGTTTCTGAAGATTTTCATTTCTAAAGGATGTTGAATGTAAATTACTATTGATCAGAGCCTGCATCAGATTCTTTGGCAAACGTCTTATGAGGAAAGGCTGCAAACTAGAGCTTTTCTCTTTGGAGGGGCAACTTGATAGAGGTACATTTTTTAACAAAATAAACGTTATTCATAACAAAAATATTTACAAGAATAAACCACTCAATGCCTTTTCATTCTTTACATTCATAGTCAATGGTTTCTGTACTGTTCTATTACATTCATACACACCAATAGCTCTACTGCTACTCATAATGGCCCTCTGCAATAATTGAGAGACTTCCTCACCTAACCTGGGGTCTCTCCCTCTCCAGTAGCAGAACTTCCCTACCTGTCGTCCTTTCCTACCGAGGCTGCACTATGTTTCAGTGAGTCTCTCAGCATGTACTCCTGGGGCCTGGAATGTGCCAGTCAGCAACATTCCTCCATGGACATCTCAATGTGCTGGCAGACCAACAGGTTTCAGGCAAACCGAAGAGCGCCTTTCAGCATGTTAATGATCTGCCAGGCAGCACTTAACGTTCATCCGTACGTGTGTTTATGGGAACAGCCTGTAGGTCAGAGAACACTCTGGCACGCAGCTGCTCAGGATAAAACATGCCACAGGCCCTGTTATCTTTCTCCGTACTGTCTTTCCAAACCCACAGTCTGCAGTGAGGTGAGCTACCATCTCTTCCCCACCAGAGGTGTACAAGATAAGAGGTATTGATAGAGTGGACAGCTTGCCCCTTTTTCCCAGGCCAGCAATGGCTAACACCCGAGTGGAGGAAACTTTAAGGGAGAATTCAGAGGTAAGATTTTAAACACAGAGTGGCGAGTGCCAGGTATGCACTTCAGAGGTGGTGGTGGTAGAGCCAGGTACATTAGGGCAGGGATCCCCAACCTTTTTTGCACCGCAAACTAGCTTAATATTGACAATATTCTTGCGAACCAGCCGACTGTGGGGGGGAGTGTTCAAGTTCAACAGTAGGCGTGACAGGGAATGAGGGAAGGTGCAGCTGACTCTAATCGTTTCATATCGCCAAATCATATTGTTTCCTCGCAGCCCAGTAACACATGCTCTATGGCCCGGCGGTTGGGGACCACTGCATTAGGGACATTTAAAAGACTTTCAGATAGTCACATGGATGAAGGAAAAATTGAGGGCTATTGAGATCCTGCAGATGCTGGAAGCCAGAGCAACTCAAAATTCTGGAGGAACTCAACAGGTCAGGTAGCATGTATGAAAATGAATGAACAGTCAACATTTTGGACTGAGCACCTTCATCAGGACTGGAAAGGAAGGGGAAAGATGGCAGAATAAAGAAGTGGAGGCAGGGGAAGGAGGACAAGCTAAAATGTAATTGGTGAAGCTGGTGGATGAGAAAGGTAAGGCTGGAGAAGAAAAAAATCTGATAGGAGAGGAGAATGGATCATGGGGAGAAAGGGGGGGGAAGGGGGAGGAAGGGAAGGAGAAAGGCGCAATGGAGTGGTGATAGGCAGGTGAGAACAGGTATGAAGCTAGAATGGGAACTGGAAAAGGGATGGGGAGGGAATACAGAAAAAAATACTGGAAAATAAAAGGAAAAAGAGGAGTGGCATGGTGTGCTTGTTGAGGGTTATGGCTGTGTAGGAGGAAAAGGTTAGATTGATTGTGGAGTAGATTGAAAGGTCAGTAAATGTCATGGGCTGAAAGGTCTGTACTATGCTGTAATGTTTTATGTTCACTAGAACCTTTTGCATAGGTAGAATGATGTGAATCTGTGATTTACTCTGATTGCAGGGCATACTGTATTCTCTCAACAGCCTACAGGACTCTCAAACATCACCCCAAGCAATGGGAAGGAATTTTTTTCTCTGCTGCATTTGCAATACATGTGATTTAGTACGTCTTTGCTTAGTTCCTTTTGTATGTCATTTCACGGCTCAAACCACCCCAATCTTAGAGATCAGTAAAATAACTTTAAAAATTTGCATGACTGCGACAGAGTGACATTCTGATTCTTGCTGCAGTCAAGGAAAGTATCTGGGTTACCAAGATTGGTGAGAATATGAAGTATTAGAGAGTATCAATGTTGAAGAATTTTTGTTGTAATAAAGATAATTTCATTGGATTGCAAGGGTATGTGAAACAGGTTTTAGACCTTGAACTCTATTTCAGGAAGCAGGAAGGTGTCAGATTATTATTATATCAAACCTGAATCAGTGGTGATTTAGGTTTCATGGAAGGGAATGAGTAAATATCAAATTGTTCTGGTAACACACACACCAGAACTTTAGAAAAGGCATTTATCAATTTGCATAATATGCTTTTCACTGAGGTACCTAGAACAATAACACTGCTTATTTGCACAACAACAAAAAAAGAGGGTAAATTGAAAAATTACCTTATGCCATGGAAAGTAAAGTAGAAAATTTACCACTGCATATACCTACTTGGTGGTATGAAGATCTCTATTGACCCGAGCATACACTATGTATTGCTTTGTATGACTGTTAAAACACATAATTATGGACTATGGTTTTAAGTTCATCCCATCCCATGTTCAGTTTATTGGTCTATTTGTCTTTGACTTTGTCTTTAAGGAATTTTATTCTTTGTTCATGGTCAAGTATACCTGGTTTTGTGAGGCATAACATTCTTTCAATCAGCTGGAACACTCATTTCTCCCAGCTGCCATAAATGTCATGACAATGAAATAGCAAATTAGTTTACAACTGTAATTTACAACTATAATGGTCAGAAATATTTTATCAAGCTACACATTTAGATATGTAACTTATTTCAATTGTAAAACCCAATAGTGCCTGACATAGGAATGTGCTCAAGGAAATAAATTGAACTTCTATGAGGTTGGTTCAGGTGCAACTAACATTTTGGATCCATTTATGAATGCTGACTGCCTTGGAGAAAGTACCTCACTAAAGCTTTTGACTCCAACAAGGTGGAACACTGGTACCCACAGAAATTCTCACCTCATATTCATTTATTTATTGAGATACAACACAGAATAGGCCCTTCTGGCCTTCTGAGCTGCACCACCCAACAATCCCCCGGTTTAATCCCAGCCTAATCACAGGACAATTTACAATGACCAATTAACCTACCAACCAGTAAGCCTTTGGACTGGTGGGAGGAGACGGAGCTCCCAAAGGAAGCCTATGCGGTCATTGGGAGAACGTACAAACTCCTTACAGGCAGCAGCAGGAATTAAACCCGGGTCTCTGGTAACCATTGTGCTAACCTCTAGGCTACTGTGACGCCCCATATGTTTGTTTCATAATGACATGTAAACCACAATCCTAACCAATGAGTCAATAACAGAGCCAGTTTCCATGAACAGTGGGGTCAAATAAGGCTGCATCATTGCCTGAACAATTTTCTCTATTCTTCTTGCCATAGCTTTGCATCTCTTTGCTATCAATTTTTCTTTGAAAGTTGCCCAACCTATTAGAACAAGTGGGAAAGTTTTCAAATTATGTTAATTAGACTCCAGCCCCAAGGTCATCTAACTTTCAGTAGTTGAACTGTATACTGCAGCTACTGAAGCACTTGCAGGCCCACAAGCTTAATTGATAATGACAGTTGCATTTTGTGTATCATTGGGCTTTCTTCTGAGGAAGGCATGACCTGTACAAAAAGGGAAGTTTGCACCTAAACTGAAGGAGGACAAATCTTCTTGGAGCAGAATTTGTTAGATGGGTTAGAGGAGGATTCCTGACACACTGTGGACAGGCCAACTAGAGGAGAGGCCATACTGGATCTAGTACTAGGATCTACACTCTGTGGGTGAGCATTATGGAGAACACCCAGACCTTTATCATAGCCTTGGAAAAGGATAGGAGTAGACTCTATGGGAAAGTATTTAATTGGGGGACGGAAAGTTATGATGCCATTAGACAAAAAATTGGGAACAGATCTATTCAGGGAAATGGACAACAGAAATGAAGAGGTTGTTCAGGAAGCATTTACATTATCCCATTAAGATAGGGAAAGGATGGTAGGATGAAGGAACCATGGTTGACTAGAGGATCATCTAATCAAGGGGAAGAAGGAAGCATACCTAAGGTTTAAGAAGCAATGATCAGACAAAGCTGTTGAGAGTTATAAGGTTGCAAGGGAGGAGCTTAAGAAGGGACTTAGGAGAGGCAGAAGGGGACATGAGAAGGCTTCGTCAAGTAGGATTAAGGAAAACTACCAAGGTATTTTACACACATGTGAAGAACAGCAGGATGACTAGAGTGAGGGGAGCACTGATTAGGCATAAAAGAAAACATGTGCTTCGAATCAGAGAAGGCAGGGAAGGTCCTTAATGAATGCATTGCTTTAGTATTTATCAGAGGGATGGAGCTGGATGAATGTAAGATCAGTGTAGAGCAGACCAATATGCTTGAATGTGTCAACATTAAATAAAAGGATATGCTGAAACTTTTGAAAACATTAGGATAGATAAAGTCCCAGGACTGGACAGGATATAGCCAGAACACTATGGAAAGCAAGGGAAGAGATTGCTATGCCTTTAGCGATGATCATCAGCATGTCATGCCACACAAACCTGATTGAATTCTTCAAGAAAGTGATGAAACAAAATGATGAAGGTAGAGCAATGGTTGTAGTGTATATGGATTTTAGTAACGCATTTAACAGGGCTCCTCAGTGCAGGCCAATTCAGAAAATCAAGAGGCATGGGATCCAGGGAAACTTGGCTGCATGGATTCAGAATCGGCTTGCC
The DNA here is from genome assembly GCF_030028105.1 of Mobula birostris. Lineage (NCBI taxonomy): Eukaryota > Metazoa > Chordata > Chondrichthyes > Myliobatiformes > Myliobatidae > Mobula > Mobula birostris. The sequence goes on from NC_092378.1 coordinate 18,970,156, forward strand.
CACAGAAGGCAGAGGGTGGTAGTAGATGGAACATATTCTGCCTGGAAGTCTGTAACTAGTGGTGATCCACAGGGATCTGTTTTGGAATCTCTGATCTTCGTGATTTTTAAAAAATGACTTAGATGAGGAAGTGGAAGTGTGCAGATGACAAAGGTTGGAGGTGTTGTGGATAAAGTAGAAGGTTGTCATAGGTTACAACAGGACATTGACAGGGTGCAGAGCTGGGCTAAGAAGAGGCAGATGGAGTTCAATCCTGAAAAGTATAAAGTGATATATTTTGTAAGGTTGAACTTGAAGACAATACAAGGCAAGATTCTTAGCAGTGTGGGGGAAGAGGGATCTTGAAGGATCTCTCAAAGTTGCTGCGCAAGTTAATAGAGTGGGGAAGAATGTATGTGGTATGCTGGCCCTCATTAATTGGGTTATTGACTTCAAAACCTATTAGGTAATGCCACAGCTCCATAAAGCTCTGTTTAGACCACACGTGGAGTATTGTATCCTGTTCTGGTCACCTCATTATAGGAAAGATGTCTAAGCATAGGAGATTTACCAGGATGTTGCCTGGATGTCTTATGAGGAAGGGTTGAATGAACTAGGACTAAGGTTTTCTCTTTGGAGTGAAGGAGGATGGCAGGTGACTTGATAGAGGTGTACGAGATGATAAAAGGCACAGGCAGAGTAGACAGCCAACACCTTTTTCTCATTTTGAAGTGACTGGAGGAAAAGATAGGGGGCATGTCAGAGGGAGGGTTTTTTTTTTAAAAAGTGGTATGTGTGTGGAACACACTGCCAGAGTGGTGATAGAGGCAGATACCGTATATCTGTATATTAGGTACATTTAAGAAACTCTTCGGTAGCACATGGATGAAAGAAAAAAAAGAGGACCCAGAAACTAGGGTTAAATTGAATTTGGAGTAGCTTAAAAGGTTAGCACAATATTGTCAGCCGAAGAGCATATATTGTACTGTGTTATACTCTTCTATGTTCTATATTGTTCCCTGAAGCAAATGAGAGGATAAACCTTAGAGTCTAAATCCATTAGAGAAACATTTTCTACTAATCTGTACAACAATAAAGGCTCACAGTGAAACTCTATAAAATATGCACTACTTTTAACATCCCAGAGACCACCTCTCAAGTATTGATCAAGAAATTCACTATTCTCAGTGAATAAAATTTGTTCAATTCAGAAAAGGAAGTGGGCATTTCAAGCTCTCAGACCTGAAAGCAAATCCCTAACTCAGTGTACTGGGCAGTAGAGATCCCTGCCCTCTAATTTGCCCCTGAAAGTGGCAGCAACATAATATGCAACTACTTTTCTTCAAAGTCCTCCAAATTCATCAGAGGGACAAGAAAGATTGGTGTCATCTTTCAGTCCAAACTCCTCAGCAATTCCAACACTGATTCTATCATCAGGCTTTGTATTTCACATTCCTGAAACCAGACTCTTAGAAAGTGGGAGGAGAAGATGGTGGCGCGCCTGCGTGTGCGCAGCCCTCCGGTGAAAAATGATGTCGTATCTGTTAAATAGGGGCTGTAGACAATTCTGATTTGATGGAGAATGGACGTGAAAGCACAGAGGAACATCTGGAGAAATTTCTGAAACGCTTGTTCGCTGCTGTCGTTACTGTGTGGTCGGGAATCTTTCGGAGGGTAGGCCTCAAAATCCCTGGCCTTGCCTGCTTTTGGCGACTGAGAAGGAGGTCGAACCGTTCGGACAGAGATGGCGCTCAGTACTCGGTGTCGGAGAGCTGATCAGAGCTTGAAGTTTTCGGATGACTCAGAGCCGGATTGTGGTCGGCAACGCAGGGAGAGTTTTTCTTCCTTCTCCCGTCTGCGTGAGATGTGGGACATCTGAGAAACTTTGAACTTTACTGTGCTCAAGGACTTCTTCATCAAGTTATGGTATTGTGCACTGTTGTAACTATATGTTATAATTATGTGGTTTTGTCAGTTTTTTCAGTCTTGGTCTGTCCTGTGTTTTGTGATATCACACCAGAGGAAATATTGTATCATTTCTTAATGCATGCATTACTAAATGACAATAAAAGAGGACTACGTGTCTTCATAATCTAATTCTGAGCTCTGTCATGGGAAGGGATCTCCAGATGGACAGAGGAAAAGATTCAAGTATGTGCTGAAAGCCTCCTTGAGAAAACGGAGGATCCACAGCAACTCCTGTGAATCCTTGCCCCATCACAACGCAAGATGGAGAAGGAGCATTCAGTAAAGTATTGAGAACTTCAGAACCACACATCGGGAGTACACAGAAGTCCAGAGTTAGCAGTGGAAGAATGCACCCAGCTCTAAAATGTCCACCTACCCTCTGCAACAGGATTTGCTGTCCCACCTGTATTCTCATATTGGCCTTATCAGTCAGCCTGGAACCTTCATAACTGGAGTGGGAGCATGTCATCCACCAACCTGACAAAATAGGAAGACTAAACAGAACAGATTGTAGAAAGCAGGATTGTTTTATATAGCGGAGAGAAGATTGAGAGATTTGATGCCAGTGTACAAAATCAAAGAGAGTCTAAACAAAATAAGCAAAGAAAAAAAAATTGTTCCATTAGCAGTGGTGCATGGAACCAGGGGTTACAGATTTACAGGTTCTTCCTAAGTGAACCAAAGGTTTCATGAGAAAAGAATTACTCAGCAGTAAGTAGTTATAAAAGGGTGATGGAAACAGATTCAATCCTGGCTTTCAAAAAGGCATTAGGCAAGTTCTTAAGAAACAAAATTGCAGGGACTTAAGAAAGAGGGAACATGACTGACTTGTCCCTCATAAAAAGCTCATGGGTCAAATGGCCTCCCTCTGTGCCATAATGATTTTATGATTCGTAGCTGGCGAACAGCCATTCCAGATACTGTGCATCTCATTACTCAGTGATCTTTCTATACTTCTTCAAATCTCAAATTTAATCTCAGCATGGATAAACTGGTGCCAAAAGTGTTCTGTGAATGTTTAGTTCTTGATCTTAAATAGTAACAAGGAAACCTTCCTGTGAATGTTATATTTCTGTATCAGCTATGAGAATTTTGTTTTTAAATACTTTTAGATAATTTGATATTCTTTCATAGATTTGTTCTGCTGTACAGGTTAGAACTATTTGAAGGCCGTTCACAAGGACTTAAAAATTTTAAATAATAATGTTCAATGTTTAATGTCTATACTTATTTTTGCACTTATTGAATTTAACTATTTAATATAGATAATAACTGTACTTCACATTTTTTCTATTATTGTGTATCGCACTGTACTGCTGCCACAAAGACAACGAATTTCATGACATGTGCTAGTGATATTAAACCTGATTTTGATTCTACTTCCAACACTTCATTGTGAAGTGAGCATAAATTCTGGAGCAAGCATATGGGCAGTTAAACATGCAGTCAAGAAAAAGCCTCCAGCGATTCTCTGACCTTCCACAATGTCTGCCATTTTTCTACCTTCTGCAGCAAAAAGCAATGAAGTAACGACAACCTTTCATACTCCAGTCCCCTGAAAATACTAACTTTGTTGCATTTGTGGCGATAAATTTTCAGTGCAGTTCCAAACAATAAATAGAACACTACATATGGGGTAGTGGAGGTATAATTTGTCCAACTGTGCTGATCACCCCATCCTTGACTAAGCTGCTCCACCATAAACACGATCTGTTATGAGTCAACATGATGCTTTCAGATCAGGTCATGCATAGCACGTACCTCCGCCGCACCACTCAGTTGTGTTTCTGGGGTACAGGGGCTAGCGACCCTTGTGCCTGTTTTGTGTCCCATCGCTGAGCAGCAGTGAACCATCTGACTGACCTATCGGAGTTCCCTTTGGGAACTAGTTGGCTTGATCAGCATTTCTGATCTGGCTATTGTTCACGATTGCATTTAATTTAAAAAAACACAGTACAGCACAACATAGTCCATTTGATTCATGATATTGTGCCAACTTTAACCAACTCCAAGATCAATCTAATGCTTCCTACCCACAGAGCCCTCATTTTTTCTTTCATCCAAGTGCCAAAGTGTCTCTTAAAACCTGCTAATATATCTGTTCTACCACCACCCCACCATCACAAGTTCCAGAGCGAGAATATGGCCCTCTGCATTCACACCATAAGACATAGGAGCAGAATTAGGCCAGTCGGCCTATGAAATCTGCTCCGCCATCCTATCATGGCTGATTTATTATCCCCCTCAACTCCATTCTCCAGCCTTCTCCCTATAACCTTTCATGCCCTAACCAATCAAGAGCCTAACTTCTGCTTCAAATATATCCAATAACTTGGCCTCCACAGTTGCCTGTGGCAATGAATTCAACAGATTCAACAGCACCTGGCTATGAAATTAATCCTCATCTGTTCTAAATGGGGTTCCCTTTACCCTGTGCATTCTGGTCCTAGACTCCCCCACTATAGGAAACATCCATTCCACATCCAATCTATCTAGGCCGTTAAATATTTGATAGGTTTCAAAGAGATCCCCCTCATACTTCTAAATTCCAGTGAGTACAGGCCCAGAGTCATCAAATGTTCCTCATACATTAACCCCTTCATTCCTAGAATCATTCTCATGAACCATCTCCAATACCAGCACATCTTTTCTTAGATAAGGGGCCCAAACCTGCTCATAGTACTCCGTGCAGTCTAAATAACCTATTATAAAGCATCAGCATTATATCCTTTCTTTTATATTCCAGTCCTCTCAAAATGAATGCTTAAATTGCATTTGCCTTCATTACCACTGACTTAACCTGCGAGTTACCCTTTAGGGAATCCTGTACCAGGACTCTCAAGTTGCTCTGCATCTCTGATCTTTTTTAAAATTTAATTCCACCCCCCCTCCCATTTAGAACATAGTCTACACATTTATTCCTTCTATCAAAGTGCATAACCATAGACTTCACTACACTATATCCCACCTGCCACTTCTTAGGTCAGCCCATTCTCCTCATCTGTCAAAGTCCACCTGCTGACACCCTGTTTCTTCAACACTACCAGCCCGTCCACCTATCTTCATGTCATCTGCAAACTCGGCCACAAAGCCATCAACTCATCATCCAAATCACTGATATACAACATGAATAGAAACAGTCCCACCGATGAGCCCTGCAGAACTTCACTAGTCACTGGCAGCAAACCAGAAAAGGCCACCTTTATTACCACTCTTTGCCAGTCAGCCAATCTTATATTTGTGCTAGTATCTTTTCTGTAATACCCTGGGGCTCTTTCTTGTTAATCAGCTTCATGCGTGGCACCTTGTCAAAGGCCTTCTGAAAATCTAAGTAAACGACAGCCACTAACTCCTTTGTCTATGTTGCCTGTTATTTCTTCAAGGAGTTCTAGCAGGCTTGTCAGACAAGATTTTCCCTTGAGGAAACCATGCTGACTGTAGCCTATTTTATCATCTGCCTCCAAGTACCCTGAGGCCTCATTCTTAATAATCAACTCCAACATCTTCCCAACCATTGAGGTCAGACTAACTGGCCTATAATTTCCTTTCTTCTGCCTCCCTCGCTTTTTAAAGCGTGACATGACACTTGCAACTTTCCAGTCCTCTGAAACAATTCCAAAATCCAGTCATTCTTGAAATATCATTACTAAGGCTCCACAATCTCTTCAGCTATCTTTTCAGGACCCATCTGGGGTGAAGCCCGTCTGATCCAGGTGATTTATCTACCTTCAGACTTTTCAGCTTTCCAAAAATCTTCTCAGTAATAGCATCAAAATACCATTCTGCCCCCACACACTCTCAAATTTCTGGCATACGGCTAGTGTCTTCCACAGTGAAAGTTGATGCAAAATACTTACCAAGTTCATCTGTCATTTCTTAGTCCCCCATCACTAGCTCTCCAAATTCATATGCCAGTGGTCTGATATCTACTCTCACCTTTCTTTTACTCTTTATATGTCTGGAAAAAAAAATACTTTGTGTATTTTCCTTTCTATTATTGGCTTGCTTACCTTTGTCAGGAAATGTAGAGGAGGCTTGGCCCAAACACAGAGTAACAGAGACAATTTCATAGGCAGCAATCACTACCAATAATCTGTAAAATAACAAGCCACATGGGGCCACAAAACAAGAATGAACAGATTCATAGCACAACAAGGCATCAAGGTAATTGATGTCTAGTAGCAGCTGGTTTGCTCGATAGGTGAACAAGAACTGTGGATGACAGCTAGGTTTAAATAGGTTGCCGGTGATGAGTTAGAAACAAGCGGCAGGTGACTCCTGTTAGTTGGGTGGAATCTGGGAGGTGCCTGCCTGTGCAGGCCTGGCAACCTCAAACTTCAAAGTACATTTATTACCAAAGTATGTACAGTGTACTATATACAACCTTGAGATTCATCTCCTTACAGGCAGCCACAAGACAAAGAAACATAATAGAATCCACTAAAAAAAGAAAACCGTCAAACATCCAATGTGCAGGAAAAAAAATCATTCAAACAACAAAAACAAACAAATGATTCACGAAATTGAGCCCACAGCTACAAAGCCAGTCATCACTGCAGCCGATCCAGTAGCCTGTTAGATGCAGGCCACAGCCTGAGTTCAGTGCAGAAATGAGCAGCGAGCTGAACCAAGCTGTCCCTCTGCTCTGTCCCCGACACACTGACCTTTTCAATCTTGCCTGGTGCTTAAATCATCCAAACCTCAGACTACACTCACTCTCGGACCCAGGCTCTGCTGCTTCACTACACCCTCATGCCTGGGCCCTGCCGCCTTGATTTGGTCCATAGCCAACCTTTGGAATTTAGCCTGGTGCTTAAATTGATCAAACCTCAGGTTGTTCTTTGCTCTCAAACCCAGGCCCTGTCATTTCAATATGCTCTCGGGCCTGAGACCTGCCATCTTGACTCAGGCCGTACCCGACCTTTCCAATTCGGCCTAGTGCTTAGATCAATCAAAACTCAGGTCTTACTTCACTCTCAGGCCTGGGCCTTGACAATATTGCCTTGGTTCTGCAACATCAAATCACCTCGAAATCTGCTCCAGCGATGGCCAAACATTGATTCATTCCCCCCTCTCAGGCCCAGACCCCCTTCCCTTGATTTGGCTATACACACCGCACCAGAACCATCCTGCACCTTTGAGATTCAGCAATGCCAGGTCATACAGGCGGTTCAAAAGCTCAACTCCAGAAGGGAAGTTACAGGCTATTGATTGCAGTGATCAGATTTCATCTTTTCTCTCCTTAAGATTTTTTTAGTTGCCTTCTGTTGGTTTTTAAAAGCTTCCTAATCCTCTTAACTTCTCACTGATTTTTGTTATAAAATTGCATGAGCAGTGCGGGCCTGTGCGGCAAGCCGTAAAGCGTTGGGCTCCAAGGTTTCTAAACCATCTATATTATTAATTGTCAGCTTAACTAGAGCCATTAAGCCCTAGTGCTTCCTGTTTAACCTTGTCAAATTTATTTTGACTGGCACGAGTTTTCAACGTACTGTGATTATTTAAAACAGACTGCTGATTAGCACTTATTGTAGGGTCTTTGCTCTGAGAATGATTTGTCTTACTGTGTTGCTCAGTGAAAACACAGATGTTCTGCTGGAATTCCTATGAATAAACACTTGTTTCCATCTCTACGTGGGAGTCTGTTGTTCATCCACACCTGGGTTCAGTCATTGCCAGTGCACACCATAACATATAATATAGCAAAGGTTATTGGGAAGTTTGAGGTTTGGGAAGGTTTTGTACCCTCTCTTTTGCTTTTATGCTGTCTTTGACTTTCCCTTTTCAGCCACAGCTACCTCATCCTCCCTTTACAATACTTCTTCATCTTTGGTATGTATCTATCATGAGCCTTCTGAATTGCTCCCAGGAACTCCAGCCATTGCTGCTCTTCTGCGATTCCTGCTAGTATCCCTTTCCAATCAAATTTGGCCACTTCCTCTCTTATGCTTCTGCAATTCCATTTACTCTACTGTAATAATGATACATCTGACTTTTGCTTCTCCCTCCCAAGCTGCAAGGTGAATTCGAGCGTATTATGATGACTGCCTCCTAAGAGTTCCTTTACCTTAAGCTCTGTATTCAAGTCTGTTTCATTACACAACACGCAATCCCGAATTGCCTTTTCCCTAGTGGGCTAAACTACAAGGTGCTCTAAAAGGCCAACAAGTAGGCATTCAACAAATTCCTTCTCTTAGGATCCAGTACAAATCTGATTTTCCCAATCTACCTGCATATTGAAATTCCCCTATGACTATCAAAACATTGCCCTTTTTATGTTCATGTTCTTTCTTCCATTGTAATCTATATCCCACATCCTGGCTACTGTTTGGAGGCCTGTATATAACTTCAATCAAGGTCTTTTTACCCTTGCAGTTCCTTCACTCTACCTACAGGATTCTACACCTTCTGATACTATGTCACCTCCTCCTAAGGGTTTGATTTCACCCCCACCCCCACTGCCTACCTGCCTGTCCTTTCAAAACTATGTGTATACTTGGATGTTAAATTTCCAACTATGATCTTTCAGCCATGACTTAGTGATGCTCTCAACATCATACCTGGCAAACTCTAACTGCACTACAAGATCATCCAGCTTGTTCTGTATATGGTGTGCATTCAAATATAACACCTTCAGTCCTGTTTTCATCACCCTTTTTGATTTTGCTCCCATTTTACACTTCAACTCGTCCTACTGACTGCAGTTTTGCCCGATCATCTGCCTGTCCTTCCTCACAGTCTCACTACTCACTGCACCTACTGTTGACCAACTGCCCATCCTCGGCCCTATCACTCGGCTCCCATTCCCCACCTGCTGTATTAGGTTAAACCCTCCCCAACAGCTTCAGCAAACCTACCTGCAAGGATATTGCTTATTGGTTCCCTTGTGGTCAAGTGTAACCCATGCTTTTCTCCAGGTCATACCTTCCCCAGAAGAGATCCCAATGATCCCGAAATATGAAACCCTACCCCCTGCACCAGTTCCTCAGCCACGTATTCATCTGCCAAATCAACTCATTCCTACCCTCAGTGGTGCATGGCACAGGCAGTAATCCAGAAATTACTACCTGTGAGGTCGTACTTTTCATCTTTCTACCTAACTCCCGATAATGTCTCTTCGGGACTTTCTTCCTTTTCCTACCTATGTCATTGATACCAATATGTACCACAACTTCTGGCTGTTCATCCCTCCCCTTTAGAATGCTGTGGACTCATTCTGAGACATCCCTAACCTTGGCATCTGAGAGGCCACTTTTCATCCAGGTGTCTCTTACACGTCCACAGAAGCTCCTGTCTGCTCCTCTAATTATGAAACCCCGTATCCTACTTCTTCTCCCCTCCCTTCTGAGCCACAGAGCAAAACTCAGTGCCAGAGATCCGGGCACTGAAGCTCCCTCCTGGTGGGTCAACCCTGCGACAGTATCTGAAGTGGTGTATTTATTATTTAGCGGAATATCCACAGGGGTACACTGCACTGGCTGCATATTCCATTTCCCTCTCATGACGGTCAGCTACCTGTCTCCTGCAACTCACGGGTCACCACCTCCCTGTAGCTCCTATCTATAACCTACTCATTTTCCCATATGAGCCGAAGGTCATCAAGCTGCAGCTCCAGTTCCTAACACAGTCTCTGAGGAACTGTAGATAGAGGCACATCATGCAGATGTAGTTATCAGGGAGACTGGAGGTCTCCTAGGGTTCCCACATTTACACAGTGAACATACCACTAATCCTAGATCCATGTCAATGCACTTGCTATGCTCTAATAGACAAAGAAAAAGAAAAAAAAACTTACTAGAAACTTATTTCGAGCCTCCGCCTGTTCACACTGAACCCTATTGAGCCAAAGCATCCCACTCTAACTCTGGTCCACTCCAATAATGGCCGCTCCCACAATGGCTGCTCTGCTTAAATCTCACTTCATTTTATTGGCCCTTGCTAAGTTGCTAAGTAACCTGATCAATCTGCCACTCTGCAGACAAGTCCCAACAGGCCCTGCACAATTTTGAAACCTGGTGCGTAAACTCCACAACAGTCTTCAACTCTCTCTGCAATTTCCTGCTCCTGGCAATCCTATAGTTATTAATTCATTCTTCCTACCTTCCCATCAACTCCTTGTAGGTTTTACCACCCACCTACTCTAGGGACAATTTACGAAGGGCAATCCTCCAATCAATCAGCATTTTTTATGGATATTGGAGAAAACCAGAGATCCCAGAGGAAGCCCACTTGCTCACAGGGAGAATGTTCAACTCCAAACAGGCTTGGTTAGATGTGAAGATTAAAAATGTTCCACTGGAACTGTGAAGCAGAAGTTCCATTCTAGTGCTGCCACTAATGATACAATGCTGACTACAATACAGTGTACCTCTATACCAAACTTATTATAATTCTTCCAGGCTTACCTTTTTGCTGGGCTTAAACACACCATTTGTCATTGTAACCAAGGGCTCCATGGTGAATTCCAGGCAGACAAAATAAAAAGGAGTTGGAGCAATTTCCTGGTTGATTGATCCACAGGAGGAAGTTCTTGATACAACCCAAACAGTGTCAGTATGATTTAATTAGCACGTGTTCGAAAACAACCACAATTGCTCAAGAAGCTGGAGATGTAAACTACCTTCACGTTTGGTTTTAGATTAACATGGACTATTATAAATTATTATGTTATAATTAAGTACATACATAAACAAATATCTGGAATTATTATTATTATTACTTTATTGTTGCCAAACAATTGATACTAGAGCGTACAATCATCACAGCGATATTTGATTCTGTGCTTCGCGCTCCCTGGAGTACAAATTGATAGTAAATATAACAAAAATTTAAATTATAAATCAAAAATAGAAAATAGAAAAGGGAAAGTAAGGTAGTGCAAAAAAAACTGAGAGGCAGGTCCAGATATTTGGAAGGTATGGCCCAGATCCAGGTCGAAATCCAAATTTAAATATTAGCTACTTTTATTTCAATAAACCTATATAATTTGTCACATTTTTTACAAAAATATCTTTTGATGAGCAGACCTGTACTTTACCCTGCCTATTATTTTAACAAGTTGCATATTATCTTTGCAGCCAATGAGCAACAAACAGAAAAAATTATCTTGAAATAATTATATTCATATCAATAAAGTTTAAGTGAAAAGGCAATACATTTATTCGTATTCATTTTGAGTCCGTGGGCCATCAGACCATTTAGCTTAACTGCAACGTATCATGAGTATCTCAAGTAAAGTCTACTTGCTCAGCAAAACTCTTACTAATTACAGTGAGAGCAACACTCCCGGGCATTCCATCTCTTCATGATTCTGAATCGCAGTGAAAGGAATTTCTGGCGTCAACTTTAAGAAGAGGGCAGGGTGACAACAGTTTTGACCTACCATACAAATCTTAACATTTCTCAATCAGCATCAATCGTGACATCATCTGATTGTATTCTAACTTGCAATAATTGATTTTGGTTCCCTGGTTACCAGAATCTTACTGCCAGGAGTCTTGGCTTTAGCAGGACAGGGTTGCTGTTTTGAGTTGCAGAGTCTATAAAAACACCTCCTTTATAATACACACTTGGTTGATGTGGGAATGGCTGTCAGAAGGCATAAATTCACCTGATAGTATTTACATAGTAAGAAATAAAATTATATATGGTGGGATAAAACTCCACTATAGCAGATTTTCCATTAGTAATTTCTTCTACCTCAGGGAAGATAGAAGATGGTAAAATAAATAAAGGTCTTTCTGAATTGCTAAGTGCTTCAGGAAAGTATTGCACATCTCCCTGCATTACATGGGTTTTGACAAAGGCATACCGCTAGGCACAGTCTATTGCAATGGATCCCATATAAATTGTCACACACTGTTAGGACTTGAGATTGAAAAGATGACTGGAAATCCAATAGAACAGAAATTTATTTAGCCCCATTTTAAAGCCAAGAGCGAGATTTGATGCTATTCATAAACAGCTAACCAACCTCACCCCACTGCCGGATTAAGCAGTTGTGGAGTTACTTTATCCCTTTGGTCCTCTGTTCTTCAGTTAACTTCCTCTTCCCCCAATCAGAGTTCCCATTGTGCTGCAGTCCATTCACTCATGCCTTGGATTCATCTGTAAACTTCAAGCCCAGGCTTTTGGGTGTGACTGAAGACTGGTGGTGCATTCTTACCCATGACTGAATATATTTCAGTGATACATAGAGTCACTTCATTGCATAATGGCTCCCTTCAATATTCAAATAGAATCTATTTTTGAAATTAGGAAATTTCTAGCAGTGAAGATTTGGAATTTGTTCACTATTGTCACTTAAGATACAGTGAAAAGCTTTTTGTTTTCAGTGCCTTTCAGACAGATTATTACATACATAATTAAATTGATGTAGTGAAAAGGGAAACAGAATAAAGAATACATGTTACGTTACAAAGCAAGTGCAGTGCAAGTAGACCAGTAAAGTACATAGGCCATTATGAGGTTGACGGAGACCATTAGTGTGCAAGAGTTCCATTCAAGACTCTGATAACAGTAGATTAGAAGCCATCCTTGAGCTTGGTGGTATGTGTCCACAAGCTTTTGCTCCATCTGCTCAACAGAAATAGTGGAAGAGACAATGAGCAAAACATACAGAATGCTGGAGGAACTCAGCAGGCCAGGCAGCATCAATGGAAAAAAGTACATCGACATTTCGGCCCGAAACATCGACTGTACTTTTTATCCATAGGTGCTGCCTGGCCTGCTGAGTTCCTCCAGCGTTTTGTGGGTGTTGCTCAGATTTCCAGCATCTGCTGGATTTTCTCTTGTTTGGGAAGAGAGAATGACCAAGGTTAGAGATATCCTTGACTATGTTGGCTGCTTTTCTGAAGCAGTGGAAAGTATAAACCAGAATAAGTTGAGGGAATGCTGGTTGTGATAGACTGGGCTGTGTTCGCAACTCTCTGTAATTTCTTGCAATCTCCATCAGAGCAGTTGCCATACCAACCTGTGATGTATCTGGATAGGGTGCTTTCTATGGTGCAACTGTAAAAATTGTTGAAAATCATCAGGGACATTCCAAACTTTCTTGACCTTTTGAAGAAGGGAAACATTGGTGTGGTTTCTTGGCCATAGCTTCTACTTGGCAAGACCAGGACAAATTGTTGGTGATTTGACATCTAAGGACTTTCAGCTCTCAGCTATCTCCACTATTGACTCCACCTTGCTACCTGAAGTCAATGACCAGCTCCTTTGTTTTGCTAACATTGAGTGAAAAGTTGCTATCTTGAAACTGTGCCACCAGATTCTCTATCTCGTTCCCATGCTCTGTCTTGTCATTGTTTGAGATACAGCCCACTACAGTGGTGTCGCCTCTAAATGGAATTACAGCAGAATTAGGGCATGAAGTTGTCTATGTATAGGGACTATAACGAGGGGAGGACACCATTTTGCAGGGCACCCATGTTGAGAATCGTTATTGTGGAGGTGCAGCTGCCTGTCCTTACTGATTGGGGTCTGTTAGTCAGGAAGACAAGGATCCAGCCACAGAGGAGAGGCACAGACTCCTAGGTCTAGTAGTTCGAAGATCAGATTGTATGAAAGTATGATATTGATTGTGGACCTCTGCTCAATAAATAACAGACTAGCATTAGTGTCTTAGATATCCAGGTGTTCCAGAGGTGTGTGTAGAGCCGGTGAGATGGCGTCCGCCATGGACCTTTTCTGGTGGTAGGCAAATTGGAGTGGGTCAGTGTTGTCTGGGAGGTTGAAGTTGATGTGTGCCATGAGCATGACTCAAAGTATATCATAATGATATGTGTCATTTCCACTGGGCAATGGTCATTAAGGCATTTTATCTTACTTTTCCCTGACACCGGGATGACAGTGATTTTTCTTAAAGCAGGGTGAGACCTCAGAATGTATTAGGGAGAGGTGAAAGATGTCTGGTAACACTCGATCATCTGATCTGAGCAGGAACCGTAGATATGGACAGGAACTCCAGAAGGTCAGGCAGTGTCTGTGGAAAGAGAAACATATCAGATACATGATTGTTTGTCTAAATGAGGTGAGAGTAGAAATCTGAACAGTACGACCAATGAGTTCAATTTGATTCATTCCAAGCAATGTGCAGATCATCAGCAAGTTCCATCCTTGATTGCTATTGAAAATGTGCTCATCGGTCTATTGTTTCTGGAAAAGGTCCTCTGGTTGTTTCTAAAGTATCTCCATCATTTAGCCTCAGTGATGGAAAGGGAACAGACTTAGACTTCCAGTCAAATGGGTTGCCTTACCTTGGATCGTGTCAGGTTTCTTGTGTTTTGGAGCTGCACTGTTGCTGACATGTGGTGATTATTCCATCCTACTCCTGACTTCCGCTTTATAGATGGTAAAACGTTTTGGGAAATTGTTACCAAGAAGCAGATTCTCAGATTTGGTGGGTGGGACAGAAAACACTGAGTAAGCACATGAACCATTTATTTACAAACAGTAAAACACTCGACTACACATTTAAGTCAAACAAGTATTTAGCGAAGTCACCCTAAGTTACAAAAACTATGAAACTAAACATTCAGTAACATTTCAAACTCAATAGGTACTTTGTTAAGTCTCCTCAAGTTACACAACTACAAAACTAAACACTGAGCAAACAAGTTCTTAGTAATGTGAGTATGTTGGCTCTCCTATACCTGCAGTGCACTTTCCCAGCACTGCTCGTGATCTCAGTGAGAAGATGGGCCCCTGGAGACAAAGGATAAACGTCTGTCTCTCACACATGCTATTCTTATACCCCTGAAGCCGTAAGCTGCTGTTATGGCGGACAAGGCAACCAATGGGAAAGAGCTGCTGCCAATTGATGACCAGCATGGTGGAAGCAACTTTCAATGGGCAGCAAATTAACCCTTCACGTTATATCTAGCCCTCAGCAGATGCAACACCATGACAATTCAGCTCTCAGACTAGTATGGCCCTTACAAATGCACCACTAAGCTACATATAAAACACAAAAGTACAATACTCAGTACTCTAGGCCCAATATTCTCGAGCTTCCGGTAATGACCCCACCCTTTCACCATTCCCCATCCCCTTTTCCCTCTGTCACCTTATCTCCTCGCCCGGACATTGCCTCTCTCGGGTGCTCCTCCCCCCATTTTCTTTCTTTCTTCCATGACCTTCTGTCCTCTTCTATTTGATTCCCCCTCTCCAGCCCTGTATCTCTTTCACCAATCAACTTCCCAGCTCTTTAGTTTATCCCTCCCCCTTCAGGTTTCACCTATCACCTTGTGTTTCTCTCTCCCCTCCCCCTCACCTTTTAAATCTACCCCTCAGCTTTCTTTCTCCAGTCCCGCTGAGGGGTCTCAGCCCAAAACGTCAACTGTACTCTTTTCCTTAGATGCTGCCTGGCCTGCTGAGTTCCTCCAGCATTTTGTGTGTGTTGCTTTAGTTTCTCAGGATGGATTTGCCCACTGGCATAGGGACCTCCCAATCCTTCCATGTATATTTCTCCTCATAGTCTCCATGTAATCAACCATCCTTGCCTCTTGTAATTTCCTGCTCATTGGCCCACATCAAGACAAGCCACAGCCAATTTCTGTGAAAGATAATAGTCGAAAGCCCAAAGATGTAGATATGTAGTGTTTCACTATTATGAGGGAAGAAAGATTCAGGAATGGAACGAGAGGGCAGGAACAAGGGCAGGATCAAGAGCAGGTTGTTCAGCGCCACTCAGTTGGATTGTATCTGATCTGCAACTCAGCTCCGTTTCCACCTATTACTTGACACTGTTACAAAAATCTATTGAACTCAGTCATAAGACTCCAATTAGCCCAAATGAATATGGCCCTTACTGAGTCAATTGGAGCTGTCTTGATTGAGGATGATGAAGTGTTGAAATGGGCATCCAATTTTCAGCTATCTCCTTCATCAAAAGGTGCAGCTTAATTAGGCCCAGCTATAATTTTAAGATTATGCCCCTCATTCTTGTTTCTGTCACCATGGGAAAAAGATCTTCCATTTGTAACTTAACAATTCTGCTCACAGTCAAAACCCCTTGATCAGGTCACCCTGCAGTTCCCTGTACTTAAGGGAACAGCGGCCAGCTTATTCCACCTGTCGCCACAGTTTAACCCTTGAGGTTTTGGGAATGTATGCTTCCCAGGGCAAGAAAATGGCAGGAGGAGGTATGAAGGAGGAGGTGGAGGAAGTGGTGATGGATGGACAATCAGAGAAGTCTGTGCAGAAACATGAGACTGTCGGATATGAGGAGGATGGAACTGGTCAAGATTTTGACCAACCCACAGGCAAAAATTTGGGATGCTGCAGTGCTGAAGGTGGAAATGGGGAGACCAGCACTGAAAACATGGACAAGTATTTCAGTGATAATGAAAGAATAAGGAGTGGCTAATATTTTAAGGGCAAGAAAGCCATTGTATTCATGGATTGAATGAAGAAAAATGATCATATCTTCAGATCAAGTATGCTAAGGCTTTGACCCTGTAATCTTGTATGAGCTGGCTTCTAGACAGAGGTTGCAAATATAGCTGGAATCCAGGGTGTGTGACTTCAGCTGTTAATACATTAATTCAAAATGTCAACCCAATCTCACAGTTCTTTCTACGTGTTACAATCTGATCACTTAATTCAATAAAGTTACATTCAAAAGCAATTTAATTGTACAAGTAATTCACAACACTAGATTACCAAGATGTTGCAAACGTGGCAAGAAGAAATTTTAACGTTTTGATTGATTTACTGTGGGATGCCTTAGAAACACAGGAGACAAAGGAGAGAGAAAATTTTCTATTTCAGAATCTGTACCTAACATATGTTTCATGTATAATCGTTGGCCCTGATAATGCAGGACAATCAGTCAGTCTGTATAGTGCCCACCAGCACTTGTTAGCAACCCTTAATACATTCAAATAATTGTGTTCCCTTATATGCGGAGAATTGTTATTTCAGCATTTCTTGAATGAATGGTCACAAATTAACTTACATATATAGATTAGTTTAGATTAGATTATGAGGACACGCAATCCTCTTTTATTGTCATTTAGTAATGCATGCATTAAGAAATGATACAATATTCCTCCAGTGTGATATCACAGAAACACAGGACAGACCAAGACTGAAAAACTGACAAAAACCTCATAATTATAACATATAGTTACAACAGTGCAAGCAATACCGTAACTGGATGAAGAACAGGCCGTGAGCACAGTAAAAAAGTTCAAAGTCTCTCGGAAGTCCCACATCTCGCGCAGATGGGAGAAGGAAGAAAACTCTCCCTGCCATACCCGACCACATTCCGACTCTGAGTCGTCTGAAAACTTCAAGCTCCGACCAGACCTCCAGCACCGAGCACCAAGCACCATCCCCGCTGAACACTTCGACCCCAGCCCCGGCCACCAGCAGCAGGCAAAGCCGAGGATTTTAGGGCCTTCCCTCTGGAAATTCTCGATCGCACAGTAGCAGCGGCAGCGAACCGGGCATTTCAGAAGTTACTCCAGGTGTTCCTCCGTGCTCTCACGGCTGTCTCTATCAAATCAGAATTGTGCATGGCCCCTATTTGACAAGTACGATATCATTTCACCGGAGAGGCTACACGCGCTGCATCGCGTCGCCATCTTCTCCTCCCTCCCGAGGAGTTGATTATTATACCACAGTGAGGCTCTTCAGTATGCAGTGACATCAACTCTGAAAGTTTCTTTTGTCTCAAAATCCAGACATGTTTAACATCTTAGGCCGTCGTCCTGGATTGAAAATTACTTGCTTTCTTCCAGTTCCATTGGCTCTAAGATGGCTGATAAGTCCGATGTGGACTAGCAAACACTGTCACATGGGGGGCAGGAGGTGCTTGATGGGACAGACAGGTGGTTACATAGGAGGCACAAGATGCCGTAATCTAGAGCAAAATGAAATATTGCTGGAGGAACTGAGTGGGTCAGGCATCATCTGCGAGGCAGAGCCATGGTCGATGTTATGAGTCAAGATCCTGCATATTGCTGGAGGAACTGAATGTGTCAGGGCCCATCTGTGAGGCATTGGCCTGGTCAATGCTTCAGGTCCAGGTTTTGCATCAGGGTGGCAGTGAAGTGTTTGACGAGCCTTCTACCTGATTAGATAGGTGGCGAGTTTGATTGGGGGTTTACTCCTTTTACCATTTAGGCTGTGCTACTAACAAATGGAAGCAAAATTCTCAGTGCCACCCCAATTTCTCTTTCTCCACTTTGAGCAGTCAGGGCCAGGGATTTCCACAATTCACCGGATGTGTTACGCTTCTTAAAGGATGGAAACATTCTTTACTCCTTTCTTCTGTCCAACTGATAATCTCTTGCATAACAGAGCTCAGAACAGTGCGTCTGTTTTGGGAGTCAGCTGTTGGTTATGTGAATGGAGCGGCCTGTGGCCCACCTATCACGGCTGATTTCTGTAATAACCAGATCCTCAATGCTGAGCAACACACATCAAAGTTGCTGGTGAACGCAGCAGGCCAGGCAGCATCTCTAGGAAGAGGTACAGCCGACGTTTCGGGCCGAGACCCTTCCTCAGGACTAACTGTGTCACATACAGAATGTGACACACATTCTTTCTCTCTCTCTCCTTTTTCTCCCTCTGTCCCTCTCACTATACCCCTTGCCCATCCTCTGGGCTTTTTCCTCTCCCTTCCCCTTTTCTTTCTCCCTCGGCCTCCTGTCCCATGATCCTCTCATATCCCTTTTACCAATCACCTGTCCAGCTCCTGGCTCCATCCCTCCCCCTCCTGTCTTCTCCTATCATCTTGGATCTCCCCCTCCCCCTCCCACTTTCAAATCCCTTACTCACTCTTCCTTCAGTTAGTCCTGATGAAGGGTCTCGGCCCGAAACATCGACTGTACCTCTTCCTAGAGATGCTGCCTGGCCTGCTGTGTTCACCAGCAACTTTTATGTGTGTTGCTTGAAATTCCAGCATCTGCAGGATTCCTCGTGTTTGCGTTTTTAACCTCAATGCTGAGATTATTGGTCTGGGAGAAGCCACCGACATTGGTTCACTTGTCAGTGGATTGGAGAATTTCCCTGAAGCAGCACTGGTAAATTGGCGTATTATTGTCACATGTACTGAGGTACAATGAAAAACTTTGTTTTCATTTACACAGTAAGTCTGCAGATGCTGGAAATCCACAGCAACACACACAAAATGCTAGAGGAACTCAGCAGGTCAGGTAGCATCCATGGAAAAGAGTAAACAGATGACCCTTCTTCAGGACTGAGAAGGAAGGGGAAAATACCAGAATAAAACGGTGGAGGTAGGGGAAGGAGGCTCGCTGGAAGGTGATAGGCGAAACTATGTGGGTGGGAAAAACCAAGGGCTGGAGAAGAAGGAATCCGATAGGAGAGGAGAGAGATCCACAGGAGAAAGAAGGGAGGAGGGGATCCAAGGGGAAGTAATAGGCAGATGAGAAGAAGTAGAAGGTTGGAGTAAGGATTAGAGGAGGAAATTTGTTGACCAAAAGGAGAAATCGATATTCATGCCATTGGGTTGGAGGGTACCCAGATGGAATATAAGGTGCTGCTACTCCTCCCTGATGGTATCTTCATCTCGGCACAAGAGGAGACTCTGGACCAACACATCGGAATGGGAATGGGAATGGGAATTGGAATTGAAATGTCTGGCAACTGTGAAGTCCCGCTTGTGGCGGATGGTGCAGAGGTGCTCAAAGCAGTGGTCCCCCAATTTACCATGGGTCTCAACAGTGTAGAGGAGGCGTCACACACAAAATGTTGGAGGAACTCAGCAGGTCAGGCAGCATCTATGGAAAAGAGTAAACAGTCAATATTTTGGGCCAAGACCCTTCCATCAGGACTGGAAAGGCAATTTAGAGTAAGAAGTTGTGGGGAGGGAGAAGGAAGTAGAAGGTAGTCGGTGATGGGTGAAATCGAGAGAGGACAAAGGGGTAAGGAGCTGGGAGGTTGATTGGTGAAAGAGAAATAGGGCAGGAGAAGGGAGAATCTGATAGGAGAGGACAGAAGACCATGGAAGAAAGGGAAAGGAGAGGAACACCAGAGGGAGATGATGGTCAGGTAAGGAGATAAGGTGAGAGAGGGCAACAGGAATGGGGAATGGTGAAGGAGGGTGTGCAAATGCAAAATACAGTGCTTCAGTTACAGAGAAAGGGCAGTGCAGGCAGACCATAAGATGGAAGGCAAAGTAGATTGTAAGGTCAAGAGTTCATCTTCTCAGACAAGAAGTCCATTCAATAATCTTATAACAGCGGGATAGACACTCTCGAGCTTGGCAGTCTGTGCTTTTGTATCTTCTGCTTGGTGGAAAGGGGGGAGAGAGAAGAGAAATGAGTGGGTCTTTGATTATGTTGGCTGCTTTACCGAGGCAGAAGTGCAGACAGAGTTCATGGAAGGGAACCTGCTTTCTGTATTGTGTGATCGCTGTCCACAACTCTCTGCACTTTCTTGTGGGTCTCAGGCATACTGAACCATGATAATTCCAGAAAAGACACTTTCTACAGTGCATCAATTAAAATTGAGGATAAATGAGGATGTGCTAAATGTTTTAGCTTCCTCAGATGGTAGAAGTGCTGGTGGGCTTTCTTGGCACAGAACAGGCTATTGTTTATATGTACTTTCTTTCCAGTGCTTTAATATGCCTCCTGTGTGTAGTCCATTTCTCAGAAGTATACAGGAAGGCAGAGATCATCACTACACAGTGGGCTCTGAGCTTTCCACCTCATCTTCCCACAGTGTATTCCTCAGAAAGCCAAAAGCTGGTCTGGTGCAGTAAAGGTAATGGGAATTTCATCAATGCTCAGCTTCACTGAAATATAAGAGGCGGCCCAGGTCTTGCATGGAGTTTGGCATTTATTATATGGTTGAGGGGGCCAGTTGATAGAAGATCTT
Organism: Mobula birostris; assembly: GCF_030028105.1. NCBI lineage: Eukaryota > Metazoa > Chordata > Chondrichthyes > Myliobatiformes > Myliobatidae > Mobula > Mobula birostris. The sequence goes on from NC_092378.1 coordinate 18,990,955, forward strand.
TGTTTTATAGAATTCAAGGATCAGCCCCAATTTCTTCGGCACATCGGTAAATGAGCCAACATTGACTTGGAGCTCAGCTTCCCAACATGCACATGTACAGCCATGATCGAAGCTCCATAGCTCAGTTACTGGAGACGGTGTGACTTTGCTTCTGCATGGGGCTGATGTGAGTTGAACAGATTCTCATTTGTCCTGAGAATTAGCTCCAGCCCAGCAGAAAGACTTTTGGAGCGAGACAGCATTTTGGTGATCAATATTTGAGAGAAACAATGACGCAGTCCTGCTTAACACCAGTCTGTGTTGCTCACAAGCCAACATGAAGCAGGTATGGAATGGAAGAGATAAGTACAAGAGATTCTACAGATGCTGGAAATCTTCAATAAAATTCACAAAATGCTGGAGGAACTCTGTAAGTCAGGCAGCTAATAAATTCCTCAATCCAGCATTTAGTGTATGTTGCTCAAGATGGAAATGGGTTCCCTCCAACAGAAAATTCCCTCAGACTTGCAAGGTCAAAGGCTTCTGTGAAGTCAAAAGAGGCTATCTGTATCAATTGATTCCATGCTATGCATTTCTCTTGAGCCACAAGGGACATGTATTAGCGTTAAGAGGAATACATCTCCATATTGTGTTAGTGTCGTAGTGGCTTGCAAGCAATGGTTTTAACAGAGGCCGCTGACAAAAGGCCGAGACCCACATAGAAACGCATGGGAAGGAGGCCAGGATGCTGTTTCATTGGTCATATTGGCATTGATGAAGGAAAATAATAGTTACTTTTAGTAAGGAAATAAATAAGGTGTGAAACAGGATCTGAGTAATTGACTTTTTCCATTAAAACATTTCCATGATTCAATGTCAATGCATTTTACCAAATTAGAGGAACAGTTCTATTGAAGTGTTGTCCCACTGTGCTTCTGCTCTAGGGCAACTTTGCAAAAAACACCACAAGTAATCAGTGATCTATGAAGGTGACACTCCTCAAACCTAAACTTCTAATGAGAAATAAAATTCCTTCATCCCCCAGGTCCTCTCCAAGACAAACATCGTGCTAATTTGAATAAAATTGCTGCCATTCCTTCATTATTGCTGGGTCAGTATCCTAGACATTCATACTTGAACACCTTTGAGCTATCTCTATTACCAGAGTGACGACAGTGCATAAAAACAATAAGATATGTATAATACAGTCCGGCCTTCCAGTAACATAAAAATTCCTGTAATAAATAGCTAACTGTTGATTTTTTTCAACGCAATATTTTTTAAAATGCAGGAGATTTTTACGCAAATATGGTGATAATTAAAGAAATACAGACTTCTGAATTTGTTACCTTCAATCTCTTTGGAACCATTGTTATTCTTTGTTGATTGTGATTTAACTCTTAATAACATACCCAAAACTATAATTCAGGCTGTGGTGTTGCACTGCCACCTACTGGTTTATTCAAGAAATGGTCTAATCAAAGATGAAGATTTCACTAGTCTTTGAAAGTCACCACTAAATTCCATTTCACCACAAAACAAGTACATGTATCCAGTCTAAAGAGTTCTTTTAAAGATTACTCTGAATTTAGATGTGAAAAGGTATTATTTTATTTTCTGAGTTTATATCATTGCGGATCATTGTCATTTAGTTCTTGTCACTTTATTCATTTTACAAGATATCAGTGTTATTAGCAAAGTCAGCATTTATTGGTAACCCTAATTAAGCCTCATGATGATTCTTCTTGAACTACTGAAATCATTCTGTTGAAGTTATTCACATAGTGATCTCCGAGACTGGGTTCCGAGATTTACACCTAAGTCAAGGAGGTACGTAAGTCAGAGGGAAGTCTGCAATTGGCAGTGTTCCCATATCCTTTTAGGTGATAGATATTGTGGGTTTGGGAGGTGCAGTTACCTAGGAAAGTAACTACAGTATATTTGCAGACGATGTGCTGGTGATGGCAGAAATAGATATTTAGTATGGTGGATATGTTGTTAATTAAGAAGACTGAGGTTTGTGAAAACTGCACTTCTCCAGGACAGTAGAGAATATCTGAACGCCTAATTGGTGGAACACACATCAAAGTTGCTGGTGAACGCAGCAGGCCAGGCAGCATCTGTAGGAAGAGGTGCAGTCGACGTTTCAGGCCGAGATCCTTCGTCAGGACTAACTGAAGGAAGAGTGAGTAAGGGATTTGAAAGTTGGAGGGGGAGGGGGAGATCCAAAATGATAGGAGAAGACAGGAGGGGGAGGGATGGAGCCAAAAGCTGGACAGGTGATTGGCAAAAGGGATACGAGAGGATCATGGGACAGGAGGTCCGGGAAGAAAGACAAGGGGGAGGGGACCCAGAGGATGGGCAAGAGGTATGTTCAGAGGGACAGAGGGAGAAAAAGGAGAGTGAGAGAAAGAATGTGTGCATAAAAATGAGTAACAGATGGGGTATGAGGGGGAGGTGGGGCCTAGCAGAAGTTAGAGAAGTCGATGTTCATGCCATCAGGTTGGAGGCTACCCAGACGGAATATAAGGTGTTGTTCCTCCAACCTGAGTGTGGCTTCATCTTTAAAGTGGAGGAGGCCATGGATGGACATGTCAGAATGGGAATGGGATGTGGAATTAAAATGTGTGGCCACTGGGAGATCCTGCTTTCTCTGGCGGACAGAGCGTAGATGTTCAGCAAAGCGGTCTCCCAGTCTGCGTCGGGTCTCGCCATTATATAAAAGGCCACATTGGGAGCACCGGACGCAGTATATCACCCCAGTCGACTCACAGGTGAAGTGTTGCCTCACCTGGAAGGACTGTTTGGGGCCCTGAATGGTGGTAAGGGAGGAAGTGTAAGGGCATGTGTAGCACTTGTTCCGCTTACACGGATAAGTGCCAGGAGGGAGATCAGTGGGGAGGGATGGGGGGTTGTCCATTCGTCCCCCCCATCCCTCTCCTTTTTCTCCCTCTGTCCCTCTGAATATACCTCTTGCCCATCCTCTGGGTCCCCCCCCCTTGTCTTTCTTCCCGGACCTCCTGTCCCATGATCGTCTCGTATCCCTTTTGCCTATCACCTGTCCAGCTCTTGGCTCTATCCCTCCCCCTCCTGTCTTCTCCTATCATTTTGGATCTCCCCCTCCCCCTCCAACTTTCAAATCCCTTACTCACTCTTCCTTCAGTTAGTCCTGACGAAGGGTCTCGGCCTGAAACGTCGACTGCACCTCTTCCTACAGATGCTGCCTGGCCTGCTGCGTTCACCAGCAACTTTGATGTGTGTTGTTTGAATTTCCAGCATCTGCAGAATTCCTGTTGTTTGCCTAATTGGTGGGAAGTCTTTGGGAGGCCACAATTTACCCAGGTACTCTCTCAGTCATGTAGGCACAGTATTTATGTCGTTGACTCTACTGAACTTCTGGTCAACGTTTTTCCAAAAATTTTAATTTTGCAGGGCTCAGTGATGCAATACCATTAAATATCAAGAGTGGATGATTAATTTTAGACAGATTAGCCTCTAAGATTAAACATCTAACTTTAGTCTTTAACAGCATTGTCATGAATGAGTCCTACAAAATTAAAATTGTTGGGGATTGTTCGTGGTTGTCAAATCAGCCCCCGCCTGAATGTTGTCTTGATCTTGCAAACATGGCTGCTTCCTTCACTGAGAGTTACAAATGAAATTGAACGCTATGCAGTCAAAACCCAATCTGCCCATTTCTGACTTTTTTGGAGAGAGAGTGTCACTGATTAAGCAGCTGGAGAAGGTTGTGCTCAGGACACCTTCCTAGGGAACTGGGACAGGAGAATCCTGAAGCTGAGATAGCTGACTCCAGCCATCTTCACTTGTGCAAGGTATAACTCCAACTAATTTGGTGTTTTCTCCTTTATTCCCATTGAATGCATTTTTACCAGAGCACCCTGTACCACTTTCTGTCATTTACTGCCTTGATGTCGAGGCACTCTCACCTTGCCTCAGGATCCAGCTCTTCGGTCCACCTTCAGACTAAGGCTGTGGTCCTGGTGGAACCAGAGTATTGCCAATGAGTGAGTTAATTACATCTTCCATAATTTCAAAGTTCAAAGTTCTAAGTAAAATGTATTATCATAGTACATGCACATCACCACGTACAACCCTGCGATTCTGCTTCCTGTGGACATACTCAGCAAATCTATAGAACAGTAACTGCAAACAGGATCAATGAACAACAAACTGTGCAAATGCAAATATAAATTGCCTCACAGGTAGATAGGGTAGTTAAGAAAGCTTATGGGGTGTTAGCTTTCATAAGTCGAGGGTTAGAGTTTAAGAGTTGCGAGGTAATGATGCAGCTCTATAAAACTCTGGTTAGGCCACATTTGGAGTACTGTGTCCAGTTCTGGTCGCCTCACTATTGGAAGGATGTGGAAGCATTGGAAAGAGTACAGAGGAGATTTACCAGGATGCTGCCTGGTTTAGAGAGTATGGATTATGATCAGAGATTAAGGGAGCTAGGGCTTTACTCTTTGGAGAGAAGGAGGATGACAGGAGACATGATACAGGTGTACAAGATAATACGAGGAATAGATAGAGTGGATAGTTAGCGCCTCTTCCCCAGGGCACCACTGCTCAATACAAGAGGACATGGCTTTAAGGTAAGGGGTGGGAAGTTCAAGGGGGATATTAGAGGAAGGTTTTTCACTCAGAAAGTGGTTGGTGTGTGGAATGCACTGCCTGAGTCAGTGGTGGAGGCAGATACACTAGTGAAGTTTAAGAGACTACTAGACAGGTATATGGAGCAACTTAAGGTGGGGGTTATATGGGAGGCAGGGTTTGAGGGTCGGCACAACATTGTGGGCCGCAGGGCCTGTAATGTGCTGTACTATTCTATGTTCTATGTTCTATGTTCTAAATTGCTGATGACTGAGAGGAGATTGATTGGATAGTAACTCGGCAGATGGTGTTTTTCCTGCTTTTTGAGAATGTGGCATACCTAGGCAATTTTCCATATCACCACATAGATACCAGTGTTGTAAATCTATTAAAATAGCTTGAATAAGGCATGCCTTATTCACAAGTATATTTCAATATTACAACCAAGAGTTTGGCTGGTCTCATTATGTAGTGTACTTGAGTTACCCGTCCCTGCTCTCCCAAGTTAGGAACGGTGACAAAGCTCGTAAAGCAACAGCCTTCCCGTATCAAAGACCTGGGTTCAGTATTGGTTCTGTATATTTGGTGTTTGCATGTTTCCTCTTGAATGCGCCAGTTTACTCCCACATCAGAAAGATGAGCAGTTTGGTTGGATAAATAGCCACTGTAAATTAAGGATGTGGAAGCCATAGCAAGGCTGCAGAGGAGATTTACAAGGATGTTGCCTGGATTGGGGAGCATGCCTTCTGAGAATAGGTTGAGTGAACTTGGCCTTTTCTCCTTGGAGCGACGGCGGATGAGAGGTGACCTGGTAGAGGTGTATAAGATGATGAGAGGCATTGATCGTGTGGACAGTCAGAGGCTTTTTTCCAGGGTCGAAATGGCTAGCACGATAGGGCACAGTTTTAAGGTGCTTGGAAGTAGGTACAGAGGAGATGTCAGGGGTAAGTTTTTTATGCAGAGAGTGGTGAATGTGTGGAATGGGCTGCCGGCAATGGTGGTGGAAGCAGATACAATAGGGTCTTTTAAGAGATTCTTGGACAGGTACATGGAGCTCAGAAAAATAGAGGGCTATAGGTAATTTCTACGGTAAGAACACGTTCAGCACAGCTTTGTGGGCCAAAGGGCCTGTATTGTGTTGTAGGTTTTATATGTTTCTAAATTGTCCCTAGTGTGTAGAGTGGTAGGGTCAGAGGAGAGGTTGATGTGAATATGGGGAGAATTTAAAAAAGGGGTTAATATAAATTTGGTGCAAGTGGGTGGGTGATGGTTGGTATGGACTTGAGGGACTTGTTTTTATACTGTATCTCTTTATGACTCTATGATACCAAAACAGAAATGATCAAGCTTGCATTTAAATACCCATTTTCTTTTATTAGTAACACAGATAAAAGTTGCTGGTGAACGCAACAGGCCAGGCAGCATCTCTAGGAAGAGGTGCAGTCGACGTTTCAGGCCGAGACCCTTCGTCAGGACTAACTTCGTCAGGACGAAGGGTCTCGGCCTGAAACGTCGCCTGCACCTCTTCCTAGAGATGCTGCCTGGCCTGCTGCGTTCACCAGCAACTTTGATGTGTGTTGCTTGAATTTCCAGCATCTGCAGAATTCCTGTTGTTTTTCTTTTATTAGTCTTTGCTCTTTTATTGTTCTTTGGTCCTCTTTACCAGTATGATCTGGTATGGACAGTAAGTTGCAATTTTGTGATCATTAGATTATTACAATAAAAGAACATGATCCTTTAGGTTCATAGCTGAATTTCTAGACTGACCATTTCTAAGTGTTTTTTTAGACACGGTTTGGCTGAGTTGTTCTCCAATCTTGGCAACTTATTTCCAAACGTTTCATTACCATACGAGGAACCATCACCAGTGCGCAGATGACATCACCTCGTATGGTGATGAAACGTTTGCAAGTAAATTGCCAAGATCTGAGAACAACTCAACCCAACCATCAACTGCCTGAGCTGCGTATTTTCTGAAGTATTTTTTAGACATTCTGGTGGGCAAATGTAAACCACTCCTACTTTTCCTGCAGCCATGACAGAACAATCCATATGGTAATAACTCTAAAAGCTTTTGAATAAAAATAAGGCCCCTGGTTTATTTTTACGACTTTGCTAGTTTGAACTAAATTTTTAATACTACACAGCTGAAATTTGACTTTAACCGAAGTGAAGTATGACAACACATCAAATTGCATCTCTTTCACGTTCTGAGAAGTGACTAAATCTCGTATACCTGACATGATCCCTGCATCATTTTCTCTCCAGTTGATTTTCCAGTCAAGATGGCACTTGCGTACAATGTTCCTTCAGTCGACATCTTCTGGATAGGTCATGAAACCATATACTTCAGTCCTTTTTATCTTTTATGTTTGTTTTTCGTCCTGAATGTGATTCTGGAACTGTTAGGGCCTGTAATTTGCAAATTGGAGATCACTTGGATGTTTCAGTACTCTGCAGTCTCCAAGATTCTGGGAGGCAGAGGCAACATGTGCAAAACTTGTGGCAAGAACTCTGCGGGACAGAGCGTGAGCCAATGTTTGACTCCATTTCACCAATTAAAGCGACAAGAGAGATTGAAACATGGAGGCGAATGCGGAACATGAACGCTGCTGGCCTGCCTTTTGATCACTGGTGGGTTCACTCTGCTACTGGTGAGGGGAGACCGCCTTTTGGTTGCTGGTGAGATCGCTCTGTTGTCGCAGGAGGAAAGATTTGCTGCTGTGCCCAGAGAATGTTACACAGGTTTTCTGCATTTTGGATATGGACTTGGGCTATAAACCTTTTTTCCAGTCTTATAGATTTTTTATATTCTGTGTTTTTCACCCAGTCTATCTCATTTTTTTGTGTGCGAGGAAGGGGGATTTGGGGGTCGATGCACCTGTTCCATTTTTGTTCAATTTTTTGAGTGGGGAGGAGGGATTTCGGGGTTGATGATCATGCTGCCATTCTTTTCTTTCTTCATTTCGTGGCTATCTGGAGAAGAAGAATTTCAGAGTTGTATAGTTTGATAATAAAAACAAATTCAGACAAATTATTCCCACTTTGATCCTTTGGACCTACCCAAAGGCAACACTGATCAGCCTGCCTTCTGAAACCCAGGTGCCAATCCTTCAAGTTCACTCCCAATGCCTAGAATTCATGCCCCCTGCCTTTGGGCACACTCCCAATTGTCCATGCTCTCTCCTGACCCCACAATGCAGGCACTAGTCACCACAACTATCCTCTTTCCAGCCATGTACCCCTTCTTTGTACACTGCTTGCATCCTTGGCCCTTTACCTATTGATGACATCGTCATCACATCCTCACCCAACACCAAAATTGCATTCAGATGCTCCCCAGCCCTACAGCAGTAAGTCCCCCCATCCCCAGCCCACCATGCAACCCACCTTCACTCCCAAACCTTGGCCCTTTACCTTGCTTACCTCTTTCAATACATTGAAATTTTTAAGTCCAATTTTTCCTCTCTGCAGGGTGTTCTTTCAATACTTTTTAATGATTGGTATTAATGATGTATAACAAGCTGTTGCTCAGTAGTTTCCTCCTTCCCCTTCAGACTCCCTCCTGAACGCTGTAACCTTATCCCTGTTGCTGCCACTTTCTCTGTGCTTTTATGCAGCATTGGGAGTAATTGCTGCTTCCAGTAATTGCTTGTAATTTTCCTCTTTGTTTTCCATTGGTATGTTGAAATTGTTCCTGTGTGTTTCCAGTCAAGATGTGAAAGATTTATTAAAAATTAAGTAATGTATGAAAACTGTAAAAGGAGGTTAAGGCTCCATTAGTAGCCTCAAGTGGTGTCATGATCAAGTTGACAACATTAGCAGAACTTGTTGCAGTTCTAGCATCAAAGGATTGCAGACTGAACATGAAAGTATTTTGGTTACATTTTAAAACAGTTTAATTTAAATTACTTGTTCTTTTCTCAGGTGGTCTCTCAGGATTGAGGGTGACTCACTCCCACTTAAGTTTTGTTGATTCTGAAGTGGCTAATGAGAGTAACGTGGGAAGCTCAATCTCTTCCACAGATGGGGCAGGCGGTAGCTGATGGAATGGGTGAGAGAGTAGTCTGTGAGACAGTCTGTCTTTATTTCTTTCCAATACAGTGCATAGCTCTGGAGGCCTGTGACCAGTGTATCTCAGGGGCCAGTGTTTAGTCCATTGTTGTTTGTCACCGATGTCAACAATTTGGAAAAGAATGCACAGGACATGGTTGGTAAATGTAGGTGGTACAGTGGGCAGTGGAAAAGATGAATGAAGTGGGCCAAGGAAAGCAAATGGAGCTTAATTTGGCTAAGTATAAGGTTTTGCATTTTGGAAAGTCAAATCCAAACAGAACATTCACAGTGAACAGCAACGCCCTGGGGAGTCTTGTTGGATGCAGGGATCTTAGAGTATGTGGTTCACTGAAAGTGAAATCATAGATAGACAGGTTGCTGGAGAAACACTGGCCTTCATCAGTCAGGGCGCTGAGTATAAAAGTGGAAGATCATGGTATGGTTGTACAAGTAGGTCACTGATGAGGCAACACTTGGGGTATTGTGTTCTGTTTTGGTCACCATACTGCAGGACAGAAATTATTAATTTAGAAAGAGTTCAAAGATGATTTGTAAGGATGGTGCCGGGATTTGAGGGACAGCACAGTAGGAGAGTTGAGCAAAGGCATGAGGGGCATAGGCAGAATGAGTGCAATCAGTCTTTTTCCCCAGAGTTGGGGAATCAAGAACTAGAGGGTATAGGTTTGATATGGGAGAGGAGAGATTTAATAGGAACTTGAGGGGCAACATTTTTACACAAACGGCGCTATGCAGCTGCCAGAGGAAGTGGTTGCGGCAGGTACAATAACAGGTGTACAGGTACACGGATAGGAAAGGTTTCAAAGGTTAGTGGCCAAAAGCTGGCAAATAGAATTGGCTTGGATGGAACATCTTGGTCAGAATGGAGAAGTTGGGCTGAAGAGCCTGTTTTCATGTTCTACGATAAAACGTCTCCACCCACCCTCCTCCCTCAATGCTCCTCCATTTTGGCTGTCCTCAGCCAGAGATTCCCAGGGGTCCTGGGCTGAAAATCGTTACTTTGCTATACCAACCACAAAAGAGGAGGTTCTACCTAGAGGACGAATTGTGCCCTCACCACAAAACATTCAAAACAAACTAGTCACAAAAATAAACTGTACTTCTGAACAACAGTTCCATGCCATCACACCCCACTGAAGCAGATGGAATCATCACTTTTCACCCAGCTGACTGCTGGGAAATCCAGCAAGACATGGCCTTGCCATGAAGCTCAATGTGGAGTCCGGCAACACAGGTAATGACAGCTGGTGTATGTGAACCCAGGACATGCTTCAATCTCAAAGGTCATGTACAACAGTTCTCTGCTGATTGCATCCATAATTTATGGTCTCTATAAATATCAGGTCCTGGAACAAACACGAATGAATAGATACATGCAAACAACCTTCTCAATAGCTGGGAAATTTGCCAGAGTAGCAGAAAAAAAAACAAGAACTGTGTGAAGTAAGAGAGAATAATTTGTTAGAAGATCTTCACAACCTTACTTTGTTATAAATAATGGTATAGTGTTAGCTATACCTCCAAACAATTTGAAGTTGGATATTGAACCCATCCCCTATCATTTGTTCTCCAATTTCATTCAACTCAAGCAGCACCATTGTGTGCAGTTCTGGTTGCCCAGCTACATTGAGCGAGAAATGATGCAGAAAAGGTTCACAAAGATGTTACTGGACTGGACAGTTTGTGGTATAAGGAGAGACTGAATAGGCTTGGACAGTTTTCCCTGGATTGTTGGAGTCTAACAGGTGATCTTACAGAGATATATAAAATCATCAGGAATGTATAGATACGGTGGAATGTTACATTCTTTTTCCCCAGGTTAGGGGAAGTTAAAACTAGAGGACTTAATGTGAGAGAGGAATGACTTAAAAGGGAGCTGAGGGGAAAATCTTTTCATACAATGGATAGTGGGTATATGGAATGAGCCTCCAGGGAAGCAGAAGAGGTGGATACAATATCGATGTTTAAAAGACATGGACAGGAAAATGAATAGAAAGGGTTTAAAGCAGGGGTTCCCAACCTGGAGTCCACAGATCCTTTGCTTAATAGTATTGGCCCATGGCACAAAAAAGATTAGGAACCCCTGGTTTGGAGGGATATGGGCTATACACCACCAATGAGACATCTTGGTCAATGTGAACGGGTTAGAGCAAGGCTTCTGCTTTTTTTGGAATATACTATATAACTCTGTCAAAATACTCTTCTTGCCATTATATTTATGCCCTACCAGCAATCTTAATACAAATGCACAATGCGATCTCCTACCTGATGCAGATGAGCTCAGAGATGGAGAGGGGAAAAGAGACAAATGAGAAGGCAGCACAGTAGCGTAGTGGTTAGCACAACGCTTTGCAGTATCAGTGACCTGGGTTCAATTCCCGCCACTGCCTGTAAAGAGTTTATACATTCTCCCCGTGACTGTGTGGATTTCCTCTGGGTGCTCTGGTTTCCTCCCACAGTCCGAAGACCTACTGGTTGGTAGGTTAATTGGTCATTGCAAATTGTCCCATGATTAGGCGAGGATTAGATTGTGGGTCCAATTACAAACAAAAGAAAATCTGCAGACGCTGATAATTCAAGCAACACATACAAAATGCTAGAGGAACTCAGCAGGCCAGGCAGCATCTATGGAAAAGAGTACAATTGACTTTTTGGGCTGAGACCCTTTGGCAGGACTGGGACCTGAAATTTCAACTGTACTCTTTTCCATAGATGCTGCCTGGCCTGCTGAGTTCTTACTTCATTTTGTGTGTGTGTTGCTTAAATTGTGGGTGCTGGGTGGCACAGCTCGAAAGGCTGGAAGGTCCTATTCCACACTGTACCTCAATAAAATTAAATTAAAATAAATAAAATAGGTATATAAAATAAAGGAAGGGAGAAGACTTGGAAGAAAAGAAGTGAGTGGTGCTGTTGGGTGAGTACAAAGAAGAGGGAAGATAGAGAAGATGAAGAAGAAGGCTGAAAACTAAGGGAGAAAGAGATAAATAAGTTAAAATGTATTGGCTCAGAGACTTCAAATAGACTGGAAGGTTCAAAAGCAAAATACCATCAGCACTAGAATTTTGATTTACAGGCAGAATGTGCAGGAAATACTCAACAGATCAGGCAACATCACTGGAGGGAGAAAGGGTAATGTTTCAGATCAATGGCCATTCATTAGAAGTCTTATTTCAAACTGGAAGTTCAAATGGTGTTTAACAATTACTTTACCTTGACTCAGAAGAAATTTAATTATTCAAAGCTAACACTTATTCTGGCAGGTGGATCTGATTCGCTGCTTCAAATGACCAAGAAATCAACTTCAAGCAATTTTTAAAATTTCATGCCTTATTGGCTGAGATATTCCCCCTGTTATTATTTAAACACTGGTCTTAACTCATATATCTTAAACCATTTAACACCGCTGTTAAAATGGTAAAGACTTAAAAATTTTCTTAGATCATTTAGAATTTGAAGAAAACAAGTGTTTCGTGAAAAAATACTCAGACCTGGCACTTGCTCTTTTTAAAGTCTCCCCTGAGAATTGATCAGACAATTTAGAAAAGCTTTTGTGTGGCAAAGTTTGGGCATTTATATCTGGAGGACATTACATGCAAATGCATGTGCCAGAATCACATGCGGCAACTGTGCTAATACTGGTCCCTTGGTATATTGCTTTCCTATTATAAATTATGAACTGCATAATGAAAGGCAGGCTGCTCATTTTATGTGTGCATTTTGTTCTTGTACCTTAAGTGATCTTCAAATGTGTTCCTGATAGCCAACATTAAACTAAGCACTTGGCTATTCAGGAATATACATTCAGTTCCAAAATTGCATGGAAAATGTATTAATTAATTAGAATTCAATAAACAAAATCATAATGGCAAGATACACAATCTAATTATATAATCTGAACAAGTTAAGTTTATACCTTGACCCTCTCTAAGATTTCCCGTCAAAGATGTCCTAATATAATCAGTACCAATTATTTAGATGTTGACGTGACTACAAATCAACAATTTGTACTCAAACAGTAACTTTAACATGGCAAGATATTCCAGAATGCTTTATAAAAAAAGAGAAGTAAAGGGAGTAAAGTGAGCAAACAAGAATTAGGTGAAAAAATGTGAAAGCAATGTGGATTCAACACCTTTGGTATTTTACAGAGGGATGTGAGACCTGCTTCTGACCATTCACCTGGTCTAGCCTGTCTCCACTTTGAATTTAAACATTAAGTACTCAGGGCCATTTCATAATAAATGTACTATATGTAAGGCTCAACATTAGTGGACAATCCATAGGATTTTTTTTCTTTAAGTAGCATGTGGAAGCAAATTGTATTTTGGAAAAACAAACTACATGAGCAACTGAGCATCAGTGGGGACAAAAGTATTGTTTATATTTTCTTTTGAAACTGTACCTCAGGATGTCACTGCTTGCATTTTGTAATCCTCAATTACAACTTAAAATGAAAAGAGGTTGTTATTTATATAAACTGAGAAACATTTAATCACATTCCTTCTATTATACTGTGGAATACATGGTTTGGAAGAATATACTAGGTACTACACCTAACTATATTCTGTCAGACCTGCACGGCAGGTGCCTCCCAGTCTCAGCTAACAGGAATCACCTACTACAATTTCAACTCATCACCTGCAGCCTATTAAACCCCAACTCTCATCCACAGTCCTACTTCACCCATCAGTCTCAACCAGTTGCTTCTGCCCTTCAGTTAATTTGTTGCCTGTTGTGTTTAGTATCTGTCCCCTCATGGCTTCTTATTTTGTAGTTTATTAGTAAAGTACTGTTTACTGCTAAATAATCTCCACTGCTCTGCATTTGGGTCAAGCCTACTCTACATTTTCTAGCAGGATGGGTGAACAAGTGATTGATTCAGTAGACTTTGCTTGTCTAAAGGAAGTTATCCATTGACATGAGGGCACGATCCTGGGCCACCACTAACTGGGACAATAACACCCCTATTTGCAACAGGTATGAGGATTTCACCACTAAGATGCATTCAGTTTTCAACCATCTGGGTAGTGGAAGGGAGTATTGGATCAGGTACTTCACCTGCACTAAGGCTCACACTCAGTTCCGGCTCATTACCATCAAAGCATCTCAGGGTGCTTAAAAGACAAGTTTTAACCCAAGAGATGGCCACCGACCTTGAAAGCATCATCATTCTGGCTCTCCGTATTGACAAGCGTCTTATGAAATGACCATCCAGATCCTTACCCAGACCCCAAATTCTGTTTCCAGAACCATTTCAGGCTGCAGGACCCTCTTTATCAATGCCTGAAGAACCCATGTAGCTAGGTAGAACTCTCTTAACCACCACCACCACCCCCCGCAAGAGTTTGAGCTTCTGTCGAGAGACAACTTGTGTGCCTACTGCAAAGCAGCCTGAAAACCATCACAGCTAGGAAACAGGCACCTCCAGGTAGAGACGATATTCTTCCTATCTGGTAATTTTTTTCCTGGCCCCTCATTCCTGCATTATAGGCCGATTCACTCTCTCTCTGTCCACCTCTACACCCTGATGGTTCTATGCTTACAGGAAGCTCTGGTGGATTCCAGTACAGAAGGCAACTTTCTGGACCAGACTCAGCATGTGCAGCTTGGACTGCCTACTGAACCTCTCACCCTTCCTGCATCCCAGCATTGATGGACATTCCTGAGGGTCTGGGACAGTCAGGACACACACACACACACACACACACACACACACACACACACACACACACACACACACACACACACGCACACACAGCACCGCCAGTCCATCCACTTCCTCCAGATCAACACCCCCAGCACTCCTCTCATCCTGGGTTACTCCTTGTCCTCCACCTACAATCCTCACTTCACCTGGTCATCCAATTCACTGCTGAGTTGGGACCCACCTGCCGGACTACCAGTCTGCAACCTCAGTTCACCTCTGGATCCATGGAGATGGAGGAAACCTCACCAAACTCCCACTGGAATACTGCAACTTAGCTATCATTTTCAGTAAAAGGAAGCTAGCACCCTACCACCCCACAGACCTCATCACTACATGACCATCCTCCACGTAGGCACAACTTCCCTCTAAGGTCATCTGTTCTCCCTCTCCCCTCCTGAGATCCAAGGCATGAAACACAATATCATCAAAGCGCTACAGCACAGCTTCACTCATTTATCCCAGTACCCAGCCAGCACCAGATTATTCTCAGTCAAAAAGAAAGATGGGGTTTCTGTCCCTGCATTGACTACCATGGACTCCACTAAATCACCAGTAAAAACCGCCACCCTCTCCACTTGATGGATGGCGCATTCAAAACGCTCTGCGGAACCCAGATCTTCACCAAACTGGATCAATGGAGTGTGTACAATCAGATCTACATTCGCCAAGGGGATAAGTGGGAGACAGTGTTCATAACATCCTTTGGCCACTACGAATACTTGGTGATGCCTTTTTGGACGTTCCAACAGTCCGGCTGCATTCCAGGTCTTCATTTTTAGGATCCTCTGAGACATGCTACACAAATATGTGTTCATCTACCTCGAAAACATACTCTTCTTGTCCAACGACCCTCAAGACCATATCTGTCACGCCCATTCAGTCTTCCAGCATCTGCTTGTAAGCCAACTGTACTACAATAAAGAAATGCCTGTTCCATACCCTGGTCATTTCCTTCCTGGGTTACGCTCTTTCACCCCAAGGCATAACTATGGACCCAGAGGAAGTGTGCACTGTCATTGAATTTACCCAACTGTGCTCCCTCAAACTGCATGTCTAGAGAACTAGGTATGCCAAGCTCTGTAACATGTGCCTGCTCTGGTCAACACACCTGACAAATGCATGTAATGTACATGCTGGCAACAGTGTGCCCTGAGGCACTCCAGTGCGTTCACTCCCCACCCTTCTCCGGCCGTACAGGCACATAATGGACTCTGGATTTGATGGCCTACCATGGCCACAGATGTATATCAGTTCATCACTGCCTACTATCTAGGTGCCCAGTCTAATTCCTCCAACCAGCAGTGCTCTGGGCTCCTGCAGACCCTACCCGTCCCTTGACACCCATGGTCCCACGTCGCTTGGGTTTGCCACCTTCCGATGGTGCCACAATGATCATTACAGTGGTGGACCGGTTCTCCAAAGCAACCTGTTTCATCGCTCTCCCCAAACTCGTATCAGCCACTGCAGTGACGTACCTAGTTTCCCAAAACATAGTTCACCTCCACAGTCTCCCTCAACACATTGTGCTGGACCAGGTCCCACAATTCATCTCTTGCTACTGGTGAGTCTACTGCTTTCTTCTCTACACTTCAGTGAGTTTATCCTCTGGCTATCATCCACAGACCAGCGGTCAGTCAGAAGGAGCCAGTCAGAGCGTAGAGAAGCTTCTGCAAAGCTTCACTGCTTCGAACCTTTCCACGTGAAAGTATCAGAATCAGATTTCATATCAAGGGTAGATGTCATGAAATTTGCAGCAGTACAACGCAATACATGGTAAGTATAGATAAATTAATTACAATAAGTATATATATGTATATTAAATAATTGAATTAAAAATAGCACAAAAACAGAAATAATTTTAAAAAGTGAGGTAATGTTCTTGGGTTAAATGTCCATTTAGAAATCAGATGTCAGAGGGGAAGAAGCTGTTCCTGAGTAGCTGAGTGCCTTCAGGCTTCTGTACCTCCTTCCAGACTATAACAATGAGATGAGGGCATGTCTTGGGTGATGGGCGTCCTTAATAATGGGCGCCACCTTTCTAAGGTGCCGCTCGCCCCTTGAAGATGTCTTGGATATTACAGAGGCTGGTACCTATGATGGAATTGACTTATTTTACATCTCTCTGTGGCTTACTTCAATCCTGTGCAGTAGCCCACCACCTACCCTCCCCCCACCCACCCCACACATATACCAGGCAGTGATGTAACTGGCCAGAATGCTCTCCACAGTACATACATGGAAGTTTTCAATTTCCAAATGAAATATAGTTGCTTTGTAGCTGCATCGATACGTTGGGACCAGGTTACGTCCTTAGAGATGTTGACACCCAGAAACTTGAAATTGCACACTCTCTTCAGTTCTGATCGCTCTTTGAGGATTGGTTTATGTTCCATCACCCTACCCTTCCTGAAGTCCACAATCAGTTCTTTGATCTTAATGACATTGAGTGCAAGGTTGTTGCTGTGACACCACTCATCTAGCTGGTATATCTTGCTCATATACACTCTCTCGTCTCCATCTGAGATTCTGCCAACAATGGTTGTATCATCAGTAAATTTATAGATGACATTTGAGCTATGCCTAGCTACACACTCATGGGTGTAGAGAGGGTAGAGTAGTGGGCTAAGCACACATCCTTGAGATGTTCCTGTGTTTTGATTGTCATAGAAGTGGAGATGTTATTACCAATCTGCACAGATTGTGGTCTTCCAGTTAGGAAGTTGAGGATCCATTTGCAGGAGCCCAAGTTCTGTAGCATTTCCATCAGGACTGTAGGAATGATGGCATTAAACACTGAGCTGTAGTCAATAAACAGCATCCTGACACAGATACTTGTATTGTCCAGGTGATCAAAGGCTGCATGGAGAGCTATTGAAATTGGGTCTGCTGTAGAGTTATTGTGCTGTTAAGCAAGTTGCAATGGGTTCAGGTCTTTGCTGAGGCAGGAGTTGATTCTAGCCATGACCAACCTTTCAAAGCATTTCATTACCATAGATGTGAGCGCTACCAGCTGATAGTATTTACGGCAGCTCACACTGCTCTTTTTGGGCACTAGTAAAATTGTTGCCCCTTTGAAGCAGGTGGGAACTTCTGACCATAGCAATGAGAGACTGAAAATGTCTTTGAATACCCCCACTAGTTGGCTGGCACAAGTTTTCAGAGTCTTACCAGGTACTCCATCGGGATCTGCCATCTTGCAAGGCCTGAAAGACAGCCTGATATCAGCCTCCAAGACAGAGATCACAGGGTCACTGAGTGCTGCAGGGATATACATAGCTGTAGTTTTATTTTCCCTTTCAAAGCATAAAAGGCATTGAACTTCTCTGGTAGCGAAGCATCACTGCCATTTGTGATGTTGGGTTTTGCTTTGTAGGAAGTAATGGCCTGCAAACCCTACCAGGGTTGACATACATCTGATGTCCCCTCCAACCTCACTCAAAATTGTTTCTTTGTTCTTGAAATAGCCCTCCGCAAGTCATACCTGGTTTCTTGTAGAGGCCTGGGTCACCAGAGTTAAGAGCAACAGATCTAGCCCTCAGCAAACTATGAACCTCCTGGTTCATTCATGGCTTTTGTTTGGGAATGTACAGTAAGTTTTCATAGGTGCACACTCATCCACACAGGTTTTAATGAAGCCGGTGACAATTATGGTGTACTCATTTGGACTTGAAGATGTATCCCTGAATACAGTCCAGTCCAGCAATTCAAAGCAGTCCAGCAAGCACTCCAGTGCTTCCCTTGTCCATACTTTCTTGGTCCTCACTACTGGTGCTGCAGAATTCAGTCTCTACCTGTACTCAGAAGGTAGAAGTAGAGCTAGATGATCAGATTTTCCAAAGCGTGGGCATGGAATAGCTTGGTTAGCACTCTTCATCTCAGTGTAACAGTGGTCCAGTGTGTTGTTCCTCTAGTACTACAAGTGATTTGCTGATAATAATTATTTAGTGACTTTTTCAAGCTAGCCTGATTAAATACCCCCAGAATGATGGAGGAAGGCATCAGGATGTGCTATTTCATGCCCGCTGATCACATTGCTCAGTTCATCTTGAGCCTGTTGACATTGGCCTGAGGTGGAATGTACACCACTACCAAAATGATCACAGAAATCTCCCACAGCAGATAAAATGGCCAGCACTTGATTGTGAGGTGCTTTAGGTCTGGTGACTGGGACAGAACCACCAAGTTTGTACACCACAAGGAATTGATCATGAAGCAAACAGACCCCACCCCTCCTCCTTGCCTTTGGCTTTAGAATTTTTCAGCAGTCCTACCTTGGCGTCAATCTCAACGACTGCATCCAGAATGGAAGGAGTTAACCAAGATTCTGTAAAACGAAACAGGCAACAGCTTTTAATGTCCCTCTGGTACAGCACCCTAACTCTTAGATCTTCCAGTTTGTTTACCAGAGACTGTACGTTTGCCAGCAGGTATTGGGAGTTGGAAACCTCATTTTTTTAAGTGCACCATTATCCCAGTGCGACAACCCATCTTACACTGATGGTGATGATGATGATGGCGTCGACTCAGGCCTGAGAGGCCAGCGTCGGGCATTTTCATGCCTTACAAGGTGCGGAACGAGAGACTGTTGTGGCACACCACTCCTCACTCTTACACTGGCGTCTCTAAAAGGACCGTTCTCTGACCACAGTCTGATATACTTCCATCAGTTTTAAGCAGTGAAAGATTGTTTAATCAAATTGAAATGTCATTACTAACTGTTCCGACCTTAGATGTAGTTCTGGTTCTCAGCTGAAGCAGGCTGAAATGAGAATACTTGATCATTTACATCGAGCTTTTTTTCCGTGTGCGTCACCTTAATCTGGTTCTTCGAAAGTTTCTGCTCTGGGCCGAACTATCCCACAATCTACACACATCCTCTACCACAGGTACATCAACTTTCCAAGTGCTTCATGCCTACCAATCCCCATTGTTCGCCGTTGTTCAGCCATCGGTGGAGGTTCTGTCCAGAATGCCAGGAGGGCCCTGGTTCGCCACTGCCAGAATGCTTGGAAGAGGACAAAGAGGGCAAACCCGCCTACCAACTGCCGCCTAGCCAACCATCGATGGAACTCAGCTGGACTACTCTGGCCTGGGGATCGTGTCTGGTTATCCACCAGAGATCTGTCCCTGTGCCTCAACTCCCACAAGCTCTCACCTCTGTTCATTGGTCCCTTCAAGATCACCCATCCCATCAATCCAATCACTTATCATTTCCATCTGCCTTCATCCCTCAGGATCACACCTACCTTCCACGTGTCCTGCCTCAAACCCGTTGTCCATGGACTACTCAACCAACCTGAGCCTACACCTCCAGAACCTACGATGGTGGATGTGGTCCAGTGTACACGGTTCTCTGGTTGATGGAGTTACATCACTGTGGACCAGGTGTCCAATAGCTGGTTGACCGTACTCACTGGAATTCAGAAGGATGAGAGGGATCTCATTGAAACTTATCAAATGTTGAAAGGCTGCAACAGAGTATATGTGGAGAGGATGTTTCCTATGGTGAGGGGGTCTAAGACTAGAAGATACAGCTTCAAAGCAGGGGGATGTCTATTCAGAACGGAGATGAGAAGGAATGTCTTTAGCCAGAGGGTTGTAAATCTGCCATGGCAGCTGTGGAGGCCAAGTCACTGGGTATAACAAAGGCAGAGGTTAATAGGTTCATGATTAGTCAGCACGTGAAGGGATACAGGGAGAAGGCAGGAGAATAGGGCGGAGAAGGAATTGCATCAGTCATGGTGAAATGGCTGAGCAGACTCAGTGGGCCAAATGGCCTAATTATGCTCATATGTCTTATGGTCTTATGGACTGGGCAAGGTACGGCCCAGAGGAGTGATCTTGGGTGCCACCCAGTTTCATCTTCGATCCCCCATTCATGGAGAAGTTCCAACAGACCCATCCAATTATTTTGACCTGACAGGGTCTGGCTGTAGTAGGGGGCTCCTGTCAGGCCATCACAGGCGGCACCTCTAAGACTCCACCCGAATAACATAAGTCACCTGCCACTCGTTTCCAACTCATCACCTGCAGCCTATATAAACCCAGCTCTCATTCACAGTCCTTGTTCACCCATTAAACCAGCTGGCCTCAACCAGTTACTCCTACTTTGAGCAACGCTTGGAAATCTCCTCTGATCTGGGCTGACATTTACATGCCGGCCGGCACCTAATTAATTAGCTTGTTTATTTCAGCTTTTTTCTTAAAGATGTGCTGGGTGCGTTCCGGCCACCGCTGCACCGCTGCATTCTTCACGACAATGTATCAGTCCGCGGCCCGGAGGTTGGGGACCACTCTGTAAGAGGACTGGAAGCCATGGTCAGGTCACCTTGAGATAAAACTCAGTTGACTACATTAGTCAACATTCCTGAAATATTTGTAATTAAAAGGTGAGAATTTGTATCTTTATATATGGTAAATAAAAATGTTTAAGATTTTATAGATTTTTTAGGGTTCAGACTGATTTCATTACATTTAAATTCAGTTTTAGTGAAACTAAAGCTCTCCTTTTCTTACTGAGTTCTAAAATGACATTTGAAATAGCCAAGAGCAACAGATGAAATGTAGCACTTCTGATGAAAGGTCTCAGATGTGAAATGTTAACTCTTTCTCTTCCCTTAGATGCTGCTTGATCTGCTATGTTTCCAAATTTTTTGCTTTTATTTCAGAAATTCACTTGCACATGTCGAATTAATGTGCATATCTAGTGAAGAAACAGGGCCACTGCTCCACTGCTTACAGCCTGACAACCACACAATAATATTTCTAGTATAAATCAAGACTTGATTAATGGTTATGTAGATTCTACTTAATAATTGCTGTGAAGTGTCTCCTCGTTAATGGCCTCATTAATCCACATTACAACAATACCAACTTTAGTTATTTTTTGCTGCTTGCTACATCCATGCATCATCTGACTTGGTCATCAGGAGTTCATCTGATCTATTATACGTGACATTCTTTTTATCTTCCTTTCTCAAGATTAGTGACTC
The DNA here is from genome assembly GCF_030028105.1 of Mobula birostris. Taxonomy (NCBI): domain Eukaryota; kingdom Metazoa; phylum Chordata; class Chondrichthyes; order Myliobatiformes; family Myliobatidae; genus Mobula; species Mobula birostris. Next base: position 19,012,318 of record NC_092378.1, read on the forward strand.
AAAATGTGATGCTGCCTCTATGTTATTCAAACAATAAGCTAAACTGCATGGTAATATAGGCCTGTTTCCAGCACACCTACCTAATTAGCAGTGACTAAGGAATAAAGTATCATATAATGATGATCAGGTGATGTGAAAATATCATAAAATAACTTAATTTAAAATACAACAGAAACAGGTTTCTAGGTAATTTGGCTTCCAAAACCTCCAATTTTAAGGTTGGCAAGTGCTGACATAATAAGCATACTTATCTTCCCTGCCATATTAGTTAAGGACAAAATATCATTGTTGAATTCCTATTCTTGAACCAGACATATACATGAAAAGCAGGTTTATCTCTTTCTGGCACTCCTTTGCAAAGTAGGTTTTTCCAGGGCAGACATTATACCCAAGTCTGCTCCACCTCAAACATCCTTCAAAGAACATATGTAATTGATGGTTGCCACTACCACCACCACCTGCTTCCCAACACTGCCTATTAAATCAAACAACCACACCCCTCATTTGCATCCCTTTCGGTACACCAAACTTTCCTGGTCAATGAATGCTACTTATCTGAGTATTAGAGATGGTGAACCATTCAGCTTTTATTCCTGCATGCTAACCTACTTGCACCTGTAGCCTTTCCAAAAGCAGTCAGTTGTGTGATTCAACATATGGCACACATTCTAGCATACAGTTCCTTAGCCAGAATTCAAATTTGCACTTTTTTATATCAGTGATAATTAATAGCATTTCTCTTTAATTGTTTATCATATTGCAAATCTGCAATATAATTGTCTGTCACAATCCAATTTTGTGTTAATAGATGTCTTATGATTAGGAATGAGGTGATCTGATTATTTCAATTTGATTTATTATCCTTTCTGTCAATTCCTAATAAGAGATGAGCTAATAAGAGAGCCATTGTGAATAATCCAATTAATCATTTTTTGCTTTCTGTCCTCTATATACTTAGTGCTAAATAGTTCCCTGTGCTGTTATTATTTTTGAAATCAAACAAGTGTTACTTTAAAGATGTGGTTGAATTCAACAATTTGGCAAACATAGGGAAAGGAGACAATCCCTATACTGGGAGAATGAGCTGTGAAGCACATTTCATATTGGGCTTTGGCCTCACTTAAATAAGACTGATGAACTGTCACAGTCTGCTGTACATTTTCATGCAGCATGCTGATAACACAGCAGCACTTTTTTTGCAGTGGTGTGTAAGGTTAATTATATTGATCCCAAGACAGTGTCTGGGCAATCCTTTAAGTGAAAGAGACGCCAAAAGGGTATATTTTTTAAAAACTGAAGGAAAAAACGAGCAATATCCAAGGCCATTTATGTCTCCGGAAAAAAAAATGCCGAACAATTTGTCAAGCATGATTTTCCATTCATAAATCCATATTGATTCTGTTCAATCTTGTTGCTATTATCAACATGTCCAGCTACCTCTTCATAGATTCCAATAGGTACCGCTTCATTGACATTGGACTAGTAAGTCTGCAGTTCCCTGTTTTCTCACTCCCTCCTTTTCTAATATAGTAGAGTTATTTCCTTCACTTTTTTATCTGTGGGGAATCTTGCTAGCATTTCTGGAAATTTTGAAGATGACAGCCAGTCTTTCCACTATCTCCAGAACTATCTATACCTTAAAATGCAGCTAATTGTGTCCCATTGGTTACTTGGGCTTTCAAACACATTAACTTCTCCAATGTAACTTTTTTATGCCTTTTAATTGATCAGAAACAGAGTTTTTGAGGTTGAGAAGAACTTCGATGTTGAAAACATTCTAGCTCAACTTTAAGTAGTGACAGAGGAATCCAGCACCAATTGGAATGAAGTTATTCAAAGTGGGGAAAAAATGGCTTTTGTGGTCTAATGTTGAACTTGAGTGTGATGTTGCTTATCTAAGATCAGATATTTCACACTAGACTGGCAACACAAAGTTTGAAATGCAGTTGAGAGATGGCAGGGTAATGACCCTTATAAGTGGTGTTGCACTGAGGTAGAACATAAATAAAGAAGGGTTCATTGAAGGGTGGTGATGAGGACAGAGAAACAAACTGAACACGTTTTGTTACATCTGAGTGAGAATGAAACTATGCAAAGCTGTCCACAAAGAGTATGGAGCATCATATAGAATACCAAGAATGGCAACAGAGGTCAAAGTTAAAATTAAAATTATTTAGGGTTTTCATGAGGGATGGAAAAAGAGCTTATTCTTTCTTGGGCCTTGCTAGCAAGACCAGGATCAGGTAAAATGTAGTGCTTAATGCCTCAGTGCTCACTTGAACCTGAGCACTGGCTCTATGGAAATTTTTCTGCTGTGGTACTGATATCCATCCATCAGCTTTCTTGTGTAGCCTGGCTCACCGAAGTCCCTGCATTCTCTGCAGCCAAATTGCCCTCCACCTGGCCCCGAGCAAGTTGGCATGCAGAATATAATTTCCTCTCCCTGTCTCCAGTAGATCTGCCTTTTGTCTCATTGCACAAATACAGCTCCTCTATCCTGGGCGTAATGGTAGCATAGCGGTTAGCTCAAGGCATTGGAGTTCAGAGTTCAATTCCAGTGCCGTCTGTAAGGAGTTCATATATTCTCCCCATGACTGCATGGGTTTCCTCCAGGTGCTCCGGTTTCCTCCCACAGTCCAAAGATGCACCAGTGAAGAGGTTAATAGGTCATCTTAAATTGTTCTGTGACTAGACTAGGGTTAAAAAGGTAGGAGGCTGGGCAATGTGGCTCATTGGACCAGAAGGGCCTGTTCCATGCTATATCTCTAAATATGTTAAAAATAAATAAATTATGTCTGCAGTCAGCATCTGAGTTCTAGGATCAAATAACAGAATCTCTTCACCTTCACTGTCATTTTCCACTGATAGTGAAAAGGAAGGCTTCAATTCTCGGCAATCTAAAATGAAACTGCAATTCAAACAAGGATTGGGTGAAGAGGAGGACAGAGGAAAATGTATGAGGCTATTTTTTATTCAACTTCTGTTGAGACTTAAGGGGATGAGGAAAATTTGTAATGCAGGTGGAATCATCAATTATTTCAACCTCCCCAGTGGTTGCAGCTTTAGTGATGTCAAACTTTGTGATAATTACTACCTCCTCCATAAGATTAAAAGATCCAAGAACACTTATATCCTGTTCACTTCTTCTGCTGCCTGATGTTAAATGTCATCACACATCATGATGCCTGGATCCACTGCACATCACAGTCAAATTATACTTTCATCTGTTTCTCATTCTTCATGTCGAGGAAATGGTATTCACTGAAGACAATAATATGGAAAGAAATGTAAGTTCTTTCTTCTTTTGTTAGTCTGAAGCCCAGAACTGTTTGATAATATTATAATTTATTACACATACATTCACAATTTTATGCAACGTAAATCAATCTTAGATTCCATCTTCATAGAATAGAAGAATGCCTGCAATGTCTCCCAATAAAAATTTAATGATTCAGCTCCAAACCTTCATTAAGAAATAATCAGTTTACAGGACTGAACTAGGAACATTTGTATGCATGACAGGTAGGCCCCACTCTAATCAAAGCAATTACAAACAAGAATCTCAACTGAGAATTAAAGTTGCATGGTAATCAAAATTGTATTACGATAATTACCAGAATAGCACAAAATACAAACCATTTTCAAACATAACCAAACAATGATCAGAATTAACTGTTCTAATAAGACGTTCCTATTTTCTCAGCTACAGTAGAGGAAAATCTGTAAATCATTGTACCTTTGTGTTAAACCTCAGATAAAATTTGAAAGGTGTCAAGAAGTGCATGAGATCAGCTCAAGTTTCCAACATAGACTGTAATCAATTTTTGAGCAATATGGACAATATCCTAATTTTTACCTGTTTTAATTATTCTGCACCTTTGCTAAACATTTGTTACTTTTTTGTTTGCTACTTTTCTTTAAACTTCCATTATTATGTCATATGCTGTCCTATGAGAGGAGATGGAGTAGCTTCAGTCAAAATACCTTGTCATTTAGAAGAATGAGGTGGAGGTCACACTTAGATATGCAGTATTTGGATTAGCATTGACAGGGTAAATGCAGAGAGGCTGTTCTTTCAGACTGGAGAATTTGGAGCTAGGGGAATAATCTCAGGGTAAGGGTCAGTCACCTTGGGTGCTGATCAAAAGAAATTTCTGTCCTCAGAGCGCTGTAAATCTTTGGGATTCCCTACCTGAGAGAACTGTGGATGCTCAGATAGCAAACATTTTCAAGGTCGGAATTAATGTATATGTGTTTGTTGATTAAGAATAAGGTAATAAAATGGATTTGAGGTAGAAAATCTATGACAGAACAAGTTCAGAGGGTGGTGTGGATTACTGCTACTTCCTAACATTCTCTCTGGTCATAAGTGATAATTTCATAATCTTAGTAGATGTTTCTTGCCCATACAATGGAAAGTAGAATCTAATGTTGGATACAATGGACATTAAATAAATGTTTCCTTTACATTCTTGTCTCATTTACTGAAACTATGTTAGACAGTGAGCTTTCATTTAATATCAAAGCTTAGCAACATTGTCGAATGGGTTAAGCCAACATTTGGACTCTCCTTAGGCACTTCCTCGGGATCACTTCCACTTTGGCCTCATTTGCCCTGTGAGAACACACTAAACCAGTTTGGGAACTACAGACTCGTACATTGATCAGAGAAGAGGTATCTGAGGGGTAAGTAGATCACTAGTCTGTGAGCGGCTCACCTCCTTCTGCTGTTTATTTGGTATGCTTTTGAGGTGTGCTCCCACCTTGAGGTTTACAATGGCATTTGGAATGTTCCTTCTCTGCATTGCCAATAATGCATGAGAGACTCACAGCAGCTAATGGGAATATTGCATTTCTTCAGAGAAACTTCGAGCGATATCTTTCTTCTTTCTTCTGTCCACCTGGCAATCTCTTCCTATGATAGAACAGAGTATCTATTTTGGGAGTGTGTTATCAGACTTGTGATTATCTGAGAGTAATTAAGGATGCCATGATGCTGGATATTGGCCTGGGAGATGATACTGATTGGGGTTCAATGAAAATACAGGATTTTGTAGCGACACCATTGGTGGCATTTTTCCCAATGTCTTGCAACGTTGGTATCGGAAGCATATAGTAGGGCAGAGGCCTGTACTGCGCAGTAGATCATGTGTTGTGTACCAAGTTTAAGATCTTGATCCTAGATATCATTATTCTTAATCCAATGAACTATATGCAGGGACAATGAATCGATAAGTCATATAGTCACACTGCACAGAAATAAGCCCTTTGGGCAATCAGGTCCAAGTTGACTATTAAGGATCCATCTACACATCCTTTTTACCAGCACTTGGCCAGTGCAATCCAGATTCTAAACATCCTTTTGGTGAAAAAACTCTTCCTCAGACCCCCCCCCCCCCCACTTAAGTGTCTTATCTTTCACAATAAACTTAAACCCTCTAATTTTAAACACCTCGGCTATGGTAAAGCATTTCTTACTGTCTGCCATATCTATACCCTTCATTTCTTTATATACCTCTATAAGGTTCTCTTTTCAGCCTTCCCTGTACTAAGGAAAACAAATCAAGCCTCCCAGTCAAAGTTCAGAGTTCAAAGTTAATTTATTATCAAAGTTGATATATGTCACCATTTACAGCCCTGAGATCCACCTTCTTGCAGGCATTCACAGTAAATACAAGAAACACAATAGAATCAGTGCAAGACCACACTCACACCCAACGCGACAAACAACAAATGTGCAAAAGACAACAAACTGTTCAAATACAAAAAGAAACAAAAACTAAGGAATAATTAGTAACACACACAAAATCTGGAAGAACTCAGCAGGTCAGGCAGCATCTATGGAAAAGAATAAACAGTCAACGTTTGGACTAAGATCCTTCTTCAGGACTGAGAAAAAGAGGGGAAGGGCCAGAACAAAAAGGTTGGGAGAGGGGAAAGAGGCTCACTGGAAGGTAATTGTGAAGCCAGGTGGGTGGGAAAAATCAAAGGCTGGAGAAGAAATAAACTGATAAGAGAGGAGAGTGGACTAGAGGAGAAAGGGAAGGATGAGAGGATATAGGTAGGCAAGAAGAAGTAAAAGGTCAGAGTGGAGAACGGAGGACGGGAGGCGGCGGAATTTGTTTACCGGAAGGAGAAATCGAGATTCATGCCATTAGGTTGGATGGTACCCAGACAGGATATAAGGTGTTGCTCCTCCACCCTGAGGGTGGCCTCATCTTGGCAAAAGAGGAGGCCATGGCCCGTCACATCAGAATGGGAATGGGAATCAGAATTAAAATATTTGGCCACCAGGAACTCTATTAAAGATATGTTTAATAGTAGGATTATTATTAATAATAATGATAAATGAATTGGCAATAAATATTGAGAACATGAAGTGAAAAGTCCTTGAAAGAGAATCCATAACATTACGAACAGTTCAGTGACAGGTGAGTGAAGTTGAGTGAAGGTATTGCCTTTGGTTCAAGAGCCAGATGGTTGAGCAATAAAAAATGTTCCTGAACCTGGTGGTGTGGGTCCTAAGGCTCCTGTACCACCTTCCTGATGGCAGCAGTGAAAAGAGAGCATGGCCTGGGTGGTGGGGACTCTGATGATGGACGCTGCTTTCCTGCAATGGTGCTCCATGTAGATGTCCTCAGTGGTGGGGAGGGCTGTACCCGTGATGGACTGGGCTGCATCCACTACTTCTGTAAGCTTTTCCATTCAAGGGAAATGGTGTTTCCATACCAAGCTGTGATGCAACCAGTCAATGTACTGTCCATCGCATATCTATAGAAGTTTGTTAAAGTTTTAGATGACATGCTGAATCCTCGTAAACTTCTAAGGAAGTAGAGACACTGCCTTGCTTTCTTCTTACCGCCACTTACATGCCAGACCCAGGACAGATCCTCTGAAATGATAACATGGAGGAATTTTAAGTTGTTTGTACTTTCCACCTCTGATCCCGATAATCAGCTCCTTGGTCTTGCTGACATGAAGTGAGAGCTGTTATTGTAGCACCATTCAGCCATATTTTCAATCACCCTCTTGTATGCTAGTTCATCGCCACCTTTGATTCAGCCAAGAACAGTGGGATCATCAGCAAATTTAAGTATAGCATTGGAGCTGTACTTAATAGAGCAGTGGGCTAAGCACCTGTGTTGATGGTGATTGTGGAGGACAAGCTGCAATCTCCAGTTGCACAAGGAGGTATAGAGGCCAAGGTCTTTAAGCTTATGGATTAGTTGTGAGAGGATGATAGTATTGAATGACGAGCTATAGTTAATGAAGAGCATCCTGATATATGTATCTTCGCATCCAGATGTTCCATCCACAGGAGGAGAGGAGAAGATGGTGGCATGACGCAGCTCGCAGCGGCCACTCCAGTGGTGGTGTCTGTTATTTGTCAATTAGGGTGCCGTGCACAATCCTGATTTGATGGAGACGGATGTGAGAGCACGGAGGAACATCTGGTGAAACTTCTGAAATGCCTGCTTCACTGCTGCTGCTACTGTGTGGTCCGAAATCTCCGGAGGGGAAAGGCCCGAGTCCTCGGCTTTGCTTGTTGCTCAGTGGCCGGGGCGGGGCCGAAGTAGTCGGCAGAGGATGGTGCTCGGTGTCAAAGGGCTGGTCAAAGGCTCAAAGTTTTCGGACAGACTCAGAGTCCACTGAGGTCGGGTGCTTCCAATGGTGCTGCATCGGCAAGTTTGCAGCACTTGGAGGTTCACGGCAGGTAGAGTTTCTCCCTTCTACCGTCTGCGTGAGATGATGAGGCTATCGGAACTTTGAGACGTTTTTTACCATGCCCATGGTCTGCTCTTTATCAAATTACAGTATTGCTTTGCACTGTTGTAACTATATGTTATAATTATGTGGTTTTGTCAGTTTTAGTCTTGGATTGTCCTGTGTTTCTTGTGATATCATTTTGGAGGAACATTGTATCATTTTTTAATGCATGCATTTCTAAATGACAATAAACGAGGACTGTGTGTCCTCATAATCTAATCTAATCTAATCCAGGTTTGAGTGAAGAGCCAATGAGATGGCTTCTGCTGTTCACTGTTGTGATGATAGGTAAAATGGAGCAGACCAAGACTACTTCTCAGGCTGGAGTTGATATGTTCCATCACCAACCTCTCAAAGCACTTCATCACAGTGGATGTAAATGCTATTGAACAATAATTATTGATACAGGTTACCACGTTCTTCTTAGGCACCAGTATAACTGAAGTCTGCTTAAAAAAGATGGGTACCTCAGACTGCTGAAGTGAGAGATTAGAGATATCAGTGAACACTCCAGCCAATTGATCCGAACAGGTTTTAGCACTTGGCCAGGTACCCCATTTGGTCTGGATGCCTTCTGTGGGTTCACTATACTCAAGGTTGCTCTCACATCAGCCCTAGAGACTGAAATCATAGAGTCATCGGGGGCTATGGGAGTTTGTGAAAATACCTCTGTGTTTTGACAAACAGCATAAGCATAAAAGGCATTGAGCTCACCTGGGAGCAAAGCCTTGTTGTCAGCTATGTCACTCGGTTTCAATTTGTAGGAGATGATAGGATTCCAGCTCTGCCACAGCGATCAAGCATCCGTCAGTGGTTCAAGTTCAGTTCAGAATGAGCACTTTGCATGTAAGATGGTTTTCCAGAGACCATACCTGGACCTTTTGTGTTTTATTTGGTCAGCGGACCTGAATGCCTTTAGCAGATTGCACATCTCATGGTTGATCCAGGTCTTCTGGTTGGGGAAGACTCTGAATGATTTTGTGGCAACACTCTCATCTACGCAACACACATCGAAGTTGCTGGTGAACACAGCAGGCCAGGCAGCATCTGTAGGAAGAGGTGCAGTCGACGTTTCAGGCCGAGACCCTTCGTCAGGACTAACTGAAGGAAGAGTGAGTAAGGGATTTGAAAGTGGGAGGGGGAGGGGGAGATCCAAAATGATAGGAGAAGACAGGAGGGGGAGGGATGGAGCCAAGAACTGGACAGGTGATAGGCAAAAGGGGATACGAGAGGATCATGGGACAGGAGGTCCGAGAAGAAAGACAAGGGGGGGGACCCAGAGGATGGGCAAGGGGTATATTCAGAGGGACAGAGGGAGAAAAAGGAGAGTGAGAGAAAGAATGTGTGCATAAAAATAAGTAACAGATGGGGTACGAGGGGGAGGTGGGGCCTAGCGGAAGTTAGAGAAGTCGATGTTCATGCCATCAGGTTGGAGGCTACCCAGACGGAATATAAGGTGTTGTTCCTCCAACCTGAGTGTGGCTTCATCTTTACAGTAGAGGAGGCCGTGGATAGACATGTCAGAATGGGAATGGGATGTGGAATTAAAATGTGTGGCCACTGGGAGATCCTGCTTTCTCTGGCGGACAGAGCGTAGATGTTCAGCAAAGCGGTCTCCCAGTCTGCGTCGGGTCTCGCCAATATATAAAAGGCCACATCGGGAGCACCAGACGCAGTATATCACCCCAGTCGACTCACAGGTGAAGTGTTGCCTCACCTGGAAGGACTGTTTGGGGCCCTGAATGGTGGTAAGGGAGGAAGTGTAAGGGCATGTGTAGCACTTGTTCTGCTTACACGGATAAGTTCCAGGAGGGAGATCAGTGGGGAGGGATGGGGGGAACGAATGGGGGGAACGAATGGACAAGGGAGTTGCGTAGGGAGCGATCCCTGCGGAATGCAGAGAGAGGGGGGGAGGGAAAGATGTGCTTAGTTGTGGGATCCCGTTGGAGGTGGCGGAAGTTACGGAGAATAATATGTTGGACCCGGAGGCTGGTGGGGTGGTAGGTGAGGACCAGGGGAACCCTATTCCTAGTGGGGTGGCGGGAGGATGGAGTGAGAGCAGATGTACGTGAAATGGGGGAGATGCATTTAAGAGCAGAGTTGATAGTGGAGGAAGGGAAGCCCCTTTCTTTAAAAAATGAAGACATCTCCCTCGTCCTAGAATGAAAAGCCTCATCCTGAGAGCAGATGCGGCGGAGACGGAGGAATTGCGAGAAGGGGATGGCGTTTTTGCAAGAGACAGGGTGAGAAGAGGAATAGTCCAGATAGCTGTGAGAGTCAGTAGGCTTATAGTAGACATCAGTGGATAAGCTGTCTCCAGAGACAGAGACAGAAAGATCTAGAAAGGGGAGGGAGGTGTCGGAAATGGACCAGGTAAACTTGAGGGCAGGGTGAAAGTTGGAGGCAAAGTTAATAAAGTCAACGAGCTCTGCATGCGTGCAGGAAGCAGCGCGAATGCAGTCGTCGATGTAGCGAAGGAAAAGTGGGGGACAGATACCAGAATAGGCACGGAACATAGATTGTTCCACAAACCCAACAAAAAGGCAGGCATAGCTAGGACCCATATGGGTGCCCATAGCTACACCTTTAGTTTGGAGGAAGTGGGAGGAGCCAAAGGAGAAATTATTAAGAGTAAGGACTAATTCCGCTAGACGGAGCAGAGTGGTGGTAGAGGGGAACTGATTAGGTCTGGAATCCAAAAAGAAGCGTAAAGCTTTGAGACCTTCCTGATGGGGGATGGAAGTATATAAGGATGCAGACTGGGAGACCGCTTTGCTGAACATCTACACTCTGTCCGCCAGAGAAAGCAGGATCTCCCAGTGGCCACACATTTTAATTCCACTTCCCATTCCCATTCTGACATGTCTATCCACGGCCTCCTCTACTGTAAAGATGAAGCCACACTCAGGTTGGAGGAACAACACCTTATATTCCGTCTGGGTAGCCTCCAACCTGATGGCATGAACATCGACTTCTCTAACTTCCGCTAGGCCCCACCTCCCCCTCGTACCCCATCTGTTACTTATTTTTATGCACACATTCTTTCTCTCACTCTCCTTTTTCTCCCTCTGTCCCTCTGAATATACCTCTTGCCCATCCTCTGGGTCCCCCCCCCCCTTGTCTTTCTTCCCGGACCCCCTGTCCCATGATCCTCTCGTATCCCCTTTTGCCAATCACCTGTCCAGCTCTTGGCTCCATCCCTCCCCCTCCTGTCTTCTATCATTTTGGATCTCCCCCTCCCCCTCCAACTTTCAAATCCCTTGCTCACTCTTCCTTCAGTTAGTCCTGACGAAGGGTCTCGGCCTGAAACGTCGACTGCACCTCTTCCTACAGATGCTGCCTGGCCTGCTGCGTTCACCAGCAACTTTGATGTGTGTTGCTTGAAATTCCAGCATCTGCAGAATTCCTGTTGTTTGCGTTTAAACTCTCATCTACGACTGTTTTTATAAAGTTTGTGACAATCATTTTGTATTCATTCAGATCCTCTGAGTCCTTGAACATGGCCCAGTCCACCGACTGACTCGATGCAAACCTGTAGCCGTTCCTCTGGCTCCAGTGACAGCACTTCATTGTCCTTACTTCTGGAGCTTTGCCCTTTAGCCTCTGTCTTTATGCAGGTAGGAGGAAAGCCAAATGATCAGATTTCTCAAAATGTGCTCTAGGGATCAAACAATAGGCCTTCCAGATGGTCGTATAGTGGTGGTCAAGTGTGTTGGGACCCCTGGTGCTGCAGGTGTTATGTTGATGATAATTGGGCAAGATTTCTTTGAACAAGCAAGTCATTGACAATAATTTGACAGTGAGTTTTCCCCATAACTAAAATCTTCCACCCAAGGCAACATCTTCTGCAGCTTTATCAATAGGTTGAAAGTAGTGCCAAATTCCATCATCAAAGTCTTCCTTTGTTGTGAGTTATTTTCTGAAATATCAGGAATTGCCCATGTTTACAAAAGCTATATTGTGAATCTTTACTGTCAGATTGTGATGCAGTGTTGACAGTTTGGTAGAGGACATTGGTCTTTTGAGCATGAAATGCTTTAGTAAATAAGATGGTGACGTTTGGAGCTTGGTTCCAAGTTTGCTCAGATGTAAGAATTGTCCACATGCAATATTATTTCTGAAAATTAGTTCCACACCCTCAGGAAATATTTAGGAGATGTAAATATTGAGGTGCAACATTGTGGCAAGAACAATTTGAAAATGTGTTTGGGCAATGACTTATTTGCTTAATGATGGTCTTCACTTAGATTGGTTCTTTGGATACTCTCATGATTTGCAGGCCATCATTGGGGAGAAAAGATGGAGGCAAAATGTGGTAGTCAGATTTGAAGAGGTTACTTCACAGTCCCTCTCTGGAATCACAGGCTTCAGTGAAGTCAAAGAAGGTTACGTATGGTGGCTGTTTCTGCTCCCTAATTTCTTGAGCTATCCTATGGTTAACTCCTCTTTGTCTCTAGCTCTTTGAAATTCACACGGATTCAAGGAGCAGCTCTCAACCACCACGAGAAGGAGGTGACTCAGGAGATTCCTACTGATGACTTTCACTGTGTCAGATCGCTGAAGGTCCACCTGTAGATATCACATGTCCTTTCTTGAAGATGGCCACAATCGCATTATGTCTGGGGTACATCCTTCTCCTCCCAGATACGGACATAGAGGTTGTAAATTTGCGACTGGAGTTCTTCAGGGTTGAGTTGAAGGATTTCACATAGATGCTGTCTATTCCCTGGGGCTTGTTATTTGAGGCCTTCTCATGCTTGGGAAGGTACCAAGGCTGGTCTGAATACATTGCTGCAGAATGAACTCTGGGGGCATTACATCGTGGGTTATGTATTCATTGTGTTTCACCAATGGTCATTGATGCCTCTCTGCCCCTGATGAGTTCACCCTTGGCTCTCAGTGGGATGGAGCCTTGTGGGTTTCTACCATAGCTGGCTTTTAAATCACTGAAGAATACATACATGTCAATGAATTGCTGTGTTGTCCCCATCCACCATCTGTTCTTTAGGTACTAGTTTTTCTGCTGGATCTCTGCCTTTAGGTGGCTGTCAGGCTGTTTCAATTTGCTTGAATGAAGGCAGAGCTTCTGATCCTGGCACGCCTTACCTTTGCAGTTAATTAGCTCCTCAATCTCATTATTCTCATCTGTCCAGTCCTCTTCCATTTCAGTGAAGAAATCTCTTTTGTGGCGTCATTTCAATTGATTCTGATGTCTTAGGGTGAAGATGATGGAGATAACAAAGCAGATTAGGTACTGGTCTATACTGAAAAGGTGAAGAGAACGCCTTTGTAGTCTCTTGTTAATAGGTGACAGTGCTTGTGCCAGGAAATTTTGCCTTGATATCTTACACATTTCCCCATAATGATGAGACTATGCTCCAAGCATTTTGTGAAAGTAAGGACTGGACCTCACTGGAGTTAGTTTTCTCTATTCTCTCCTTTTTGATCACTACTTGCCAGAGTGTTGAGTCCCACCTGACCTTGGTGTTGATTTTACCCAGGAGTATCAACTTCTCTCCCTTTGGGATACAGATCAGGAGTTTTTCTATACTCAAAGTATAAGTCTACCTTATGCACTCATAGCCTCAGCACCTCATTCAAACTCAATCTAATATCTATTGTCAACAATTCTGAATTAATAGACCACATTATTGATATTTGCTTTTCAAATGGGTTGTGCTTGTAACTTCCATTCAACTTCTTCAGTTAAAGTTTGCTTGCAGAAGTAATTCAAATTACTTAATCTATATCTAATGCAAGAGTGAGTTATAAAGCTATAATCATATTCCTTTGTGCAGTTAAATCTTTAACATTATCCTCTATCGGATACCAAATTATTTTTATATTTATTAAATCTATCATATAAATGACCAAATAATAGTTAGCCTTATTCTTCAATATCTAACAGATCTTTTAATAAAGCACATTTTAATCACAGATTTGATTATTAACACACTCTGAAAAGGTACATATGAAGTGGTCTGATGGAATACCTTTAATATAATTTGATGACATTTCTGATGGAAACCTATATTGTGAGACTTATTCTTTGGCATCTTTTTATAAATGCCATATTTTGGGGTCACATAATGCACAATGTGTTCCTTTAGAGGGTAAGGCGATAATTCCAAACTGTTCTTGCTGGAAGTTTAATGAACCTTTGATATACCTTGAGTTGGTCAGTCCATGCCAGGGCTGCGTAAGTATAGCTACATTTTAATCAGGAAGGCAATCAAGATTTCAAAGGCAGAGTTTCGTGATAGTTTCTCTGAGTTGAGGAGCGACCACTTAGCAAGAGGCAGTGTGTAACAAGCGCTACCTTTCAGTCAGGTCCGTGCTCAAGATTTAAAAGCAGATCTTCGTGCCAGTTTTCTCTGATTTGATCAATCCGCGTCAGAGCTGCGTGAAAAGAGTTACCTTTTAATCAGGAGAGCGATCGAGATTTCAAAGGCAGAGTTTCACCACAGCTTCTCAAAGTTGAGGAGTGACCAATCAGCAAGAGGGATTCATTAGAAAGGGTCAGTAAGAATAATTCAATTACAAGCAGGATGGCCATTTTTTTGGAGTGGCCAGAGTTTAGAGAGGCTTTGACCCAACGGAGTTAGGTGAGATCAGGCTTGGGTGAGGTAGATTGTCTTGTAAGTTACTCCCTCTCTCTCTCTGTCCTTATTTGTTGAGGCATAGAAGATAAGTGAGAACAGCTCCAGGAGCAGTGTTTTGTACTCTGTGAGGGATGTAGGAAGTCTGGGAGACCTCCATTCTCCCAGATAAACACATATGCACCAGGTGCAGTGAGCTGCATCTCCTGAGAGAACGTATTTGGAGACTGAGGAGGTGATAGATAGGAGCTACAGGGTGGTAGTTACCCCTAGACTGCAGGAAACGGGTAACAGGGTGACTGTCAGGAGAAGGAGGGGAAATACATACCCTGTGCAGAGTACACCTGGGGCCATTCCCCTCAATAATAAGCATACAAATTTAGATACTATTGAGGGAGATAATCTTCTGGGGGTGGGGGGAGCCACAGTGACTAGGTCTCTGGCACTGAGTCTGGTGCTGTGGCTCAGAAGAGCAGAGAGGGGAAGAGGACTGCAGTGCTGGTAGGAGATTCCTTCGCCAGGGGAACAGAGACAAGTTTCTGTGGGTGTGATAGAGACATCAAAATAGTACTGTATGTTGCCTCCCTGGTGCCAGGATCAGGGATGTCTTGGAGCAGATCCATGGCATTTTCAAGGATGAGGGTGAGCAACTAGAAGTCTTGGTGCATATTGGGACCAATAACATAGGTAGAGAAGGTAAGGAAGTCCTGAGGAGAGATTTTAGGAAGCTAGGTAGAAAGCTGAGAAACAGGACGTCCAGGGTAGTAATCTCTTGATTGCTGCCTCCTGTACCATGTGCCAGTGAGGGTAAGAATAGAATGATTTGGCAGGTGAATGTGGGCTGAGGAAATGGTGCAGGGGGCAGGGTTTAGATTTATGGATCATTGGGATCTCATCTTGGGAAGGTATGACCTGTACAAAAGAAATGGTTTATACCTGAACTGACCATTACGAGACTGCAGACCAAACAGCCCAATGCATGTCCGGAGACTTCGACCATGTTTCCCTCTCGACAACCCTTCTCACCTTCGATCAGTTTGTCAAGTGTCATACAAAAGAAAATAAAACACTAGATCGCTTGTATGCAAATATTAAAGATGTGGACAGCTCCACAGCTCCCCCCCCCCAACTTGGAAGATCAGATCATAACCTAGTTCATCTTATGCCCTTGTGTAAGCCCAAAGTACAGCAACAGCTAGCTACCACCAAGATAGTAAGGAAATGGTCCCCAGAGGTGATCAAGGCCTTGGAGGACTACTTTGAGGTTACTGGCTGGCCTGTGCTTTGTGAACTATATGGGGAGGACATTAATGAACTTACTAATTTCATCACTGGTTACATCAACTTCTGTGTGGATTCTGTAATACCATCAAGGACTGTTCGCTGCTTCCCTAACAACAAACCATGGGTTAACAGTGAACTAAAGGCTCTTCTCAACCACAAAAAGAGAGCCTTTAGATCAGAAGACAGGGAGGAATTGAAACACGTGCAGAGGGAGCTAAAGGAGAAGATCAAGGTGGCTAAAGAGGAATACGGGAGAGAGATAGAAAAGAAGATTGGTCAGAGTAGTATATGGGAGGCGTGGAGAGGCATGAAGAACATCACTGGCTTCAATCAGCCTAGCTGTAGAGCCTGGAATGCAGCCATGAATGGATTAATGAGTTAAACTAATTCTTCAAAAGGTTTGACAATTGTCCTCCTGTTCCCACTCCCCTCAGCACACCAGGTGCCGAGGCACCCAATGCCTCCCCTCCTCCCTCCTCTTCTCTCCAGTTCAACACGAGAATGAGCAGCACAGTCTCCCACTGTCTACATCCCCTCCTTGCCCAGCACCTACCATTCACACCTCCACATCCCAACTACTATTGTCCCGATCTTCACCTCCCCCAGTCCCCACTTTCCACCAACTCCCAGTCATCATGGACTCACCTTCACTACGGAGCAGGTGAGAAGGGCTCTGTCCAAACTCAAACATGGCAAAGCATCGGGACCGGACAGTGTGAACCCCAAGGCCCTGAAGGAGTGGGCTGAGCAGCTGTGTGGAGTTCTCCAGCACGTTTTCAATCTGAGTCTCAGCCTGGAAAGGGTCCCGACTGTGTGGAAAGCATCGTGTGTGGTCCCAGTACCCAAGAAGGGCCAACCAAAAGCCTTGAATGACTAGTGTCCAGTAGCCCGAACCTCACACATCACGAAGACCCTAGAGAGGCTGGTCCTGGTTCACCTCCAGCCCCTGGTCAGATAAGCCCTTGATCCTCTGCAGTTTGCCTACCGGAGCACATTGGAGTTGTCACTGGTGTCATCTACCTTCTGAACTGAGCCTACTTCCATTTGGATAAGCAGGGCAGAACTGTGAAGATCATGTTTTCTGAGTTCTCAAGTGCCTTCAGTGTCGTACAGCCCTCATTGCTGGGGGAGAAACTCTGTCCAATGCAAATTGACATTTGCATTGTGTCCTGGATAATGGACTACCTGACTGGCAAACCAGAGTTTGTGCAGCTTCAGAGCTACATGCCAGGCATGGCTATAAGCAGCACTGGTGCCCCACAGGAGACTATAGTAGCTCCCTTCCCATTTCCCCTATATATCTCAGACTTTAGACATAACACTGAGTCACATCATCTGCAGAAATTCCCTGATGACTCAGCAATAGTTGAGTGTATAAAGGGCGAACAGGAGGATGAATACAGGCCCTGGTGGAGGACTTTGTCAAATGGTGCAATCTGAATCATCTGCAGCTCAACATCAGTAAGGCAAAGGAGATGGTGATAGACTCTAAAAAGATTAAGCCTGCACTGCTTCCTGCTATAATTGATAGTGAGGACGTGGATGTGGTGAGGACCTACAAGTACCTGGGGTGCACCCGGATGACAGACTTGAGTGGAACACCAACACAGAGACTGTGTACAAGAAAGGCCAGAGTCACCTCTACTTCCTGAGGAGCCTGAGGTCCTTTGAAGTATGCAGGCCTTCTCCTTCACATGTTCTACCAGTCTGTCGTCACCAGTACAATCTTCTGTGTGGTGGTGTGCTGGGCAATGGCATCAACACTGGTGATGCCAACAGGCTCAATAAACTGATTAGAAAGGCTGGCTCTGTTATGGGAGTCATACTGGACACATTGGAAGCTGTGGTAGAACAAAGGACCCTGAGGAATATCCTGGCAATTCTGGACAATGTTTCTCACCCTCTGCATACCAGCTTGGCTGAACAGAGGAGCACTTTTAATTATAGATTAAGACAAGTGTGCTGCTCCAAAGAACACTATATGAAGTCATTTTTATCCTCGGCCATTAGGCTTTATAATGAGTCAACCTATAGCTAGGCAAGTGATGACCCCCTTTTGTTCGACTGTTTGAGGTAACTTATTTTTTATTCTTTCTTACTTCTCTTCTAATATTTGAATATTTGCATATCTATGCATTTGTAATGCTATTATGACACTGTAATTTCCCTTGGGATCAATGAAGAATCTATCTATCTATATCTTTGTGGGCAGGTTGGCTAGAGTTGTCCAGGTGGGTTTAAGGTAATTTGGCAGGGGGATGGGAACTAAAGTGAGAGTGCTGAAGATGAGGTAGTTGGTTTACAAACAGAGGCAATGTATAGTGAGACTCCTAGCAAGGAGAGGCTGATGATGGGACAAAATTGCAGTCAATAGGATGAGTTGCAATGTAAAAGGTGGACAAAATCCAGAAAGGTCAATACAGGACTGAAGGAGTCATATTTGAATGCACACAGTATACAGAATAAGGTATATGGACTTGTAGTACAGTTACAGATTGGCATGTATGATGTTGGAGGCATCACTGAATCATGGCTGAAAGAAGATTATAGCTGAGACCTTAATGTCTAAAGATACACATTGTATTGAAAGGACAGGAAGGAAGGCAGGGGAGATGGTGTTGCTCTGTTGGTAAAAAAAAATGAAATCAAAACATTAGAAAGATATAAAGATAGAATGTGAAAGTAAGCTAGCCAATAATATTAATGAGAATATCAAAAGTTTCTTCAGATACATAAAGTGTAAAAGAGAAGCGAGAGTGGATATTGGACCTCTGGAAGATGATGCTGGAGAGGTAGTAATGGGGAACACGGAAATGGCAGACAAATGGAATAAATATTTTGCATCAATCTTCACTGTGGAAGATACTAGCAGTATGGTTGAAGTTCCAGGTGTCAGAGGTCATGAAGTCTGTGAAGTTACCATTACTATGGAGAAGATTCTCGAGAAACTGAAATGTCTGAAGTTAGGTAAGTCACATGAGCCAGATGGTATACACCCCAGGGTTCTGAAAGAAGTGGCTGAAGAGATTGTGGAGGGATCAGTAATGATCTTTCAAGAATCACTAGATTCTGGAATGGTTGCAGAAGACCAGAAAATTGCAAATATCACTCCACTCTTGAAGAAGGGAGAGAGGCAGAAGAAAGGAAATTATAGGCCAGTTATTCTGACCTCAGTGGTTGGGAAGATGTTGGAGTTGAGTGTTAAGGGTGTGGTTTTGGTGTACTTGGAGGCACATATAAAATAGGCAGTAGTCAGCATGGTTTCCTCAAGAGAAAATCATACCTGACAAATCTGTTTGAATTCTTTGAAGAAACAACAAGCAGGATAGACAAAGGAGAATCAGCTGACATCATGTACTTTGATTTTCAGAGGGCCCTTAACAAGGTGCCACATATGAGGCTGCTTAACAAGCTTAACATGGTATTACTGGGAAGATTTTAGCATGGATAAAGCAGTAGCAGATTGGCAGAAGGCAAAGAGTGGGAATAAAGGGAGCCTTTTCTGGTTGGCTGCCGGTGACTAGTGATGTTCCACAGGGGTCTGTGTGGGGACCAATTTTTTTTACGTTATATATTAATGATTTAGATTATGGAATTGATGGCTTTGTTGCCAAGTTTGCAGACAATACAAATATAGGTGGAGGGACAGGACAGGTAGCTTTGAGGAAGTAGAGAGACTACAGAAGGACTTCGATGGAATATAGTGTTGGGAAGTATACGGTCATGCACTTTGTTAGAAGAAATGAAAGGGATGACTATTTTCTAAGTAGAGAGAAAATACAAAAATTTGAGGCGCAAAGGGACTTCGGAGTGTTTGTGCAAGATTCCCTAAAAGTTAATCCGTCGGTTGAACCTGGCGTGAGAAAGGCAAATGCACTATTAGCATTCATTTCAAGAGGAATAGAATATAAAAGCAAGGATGTAATATTGAGACTCAATAAAGCACTGGTGACTCTTCACTTAGAGTATTGTGAGCCCCTTGTCCTAAAAAAGATGTGCTGAAACTGGAGAGGATTCAAAGATGGTTCACAAAAATGAATCCAGATTTGAACGTCTTGTCATATAAAGAATGTTTGATAGCTGTGGGCCTGTCTTCACTGGAATTCAGAAGAGTGAGGGGTGACCTCATTGAAACCTATCAAATGGTGAAAATCCTTGATAATGTGGAGAGGGAGTTTTCTATGGTGGGAGAGTCTAGGACCAGAGGACACAGCCTCAGAATAGAGGGGCGTCCTTTTAGAATGGAGATGAGGAGAAATTTCTTTAGCCAGAGGGTGGTGAATCTGTGGAATTGGTTGCCACAGGCAGATGTGGAGGCCAAGTCTGCCTGTATACTTAAGGCAGAGGTTGGTGGATTTTTGATTGGTTAGGGCATGAAGGGATACAGGAAGAAGTCAAGAGAGGGAAAATAGATCAGCCATGATGAAATGACCCAGCAGACTCAATGGGCCACATGGCCTAATTCTGTTCCTATGTATTATGGTCTTATGGTTTTGTACAGACTCCACTATCCTTTCAGGATTCAAGATTGTTTAATTTCATTTCCTGTACACAAGGGTCAAGGGGAATGAAATAATTATTACTCTAGATCCAATACAGTAAAAAAAACACAATAAGATGAAGAACACAGTAATAAAAACACAATAAATATAAATACATAAGATAGATTGTATGTCCATAAAGTGACACTATGCATAGGAGTGACAGGAGTGTCTGTATGTAAGGTGACTCTGACAAGAAATGGTTAAGTAGTGGTGGTGGTGGGGGGGTGTGGAGGGGTGGGTTAATGAGTGGAAGCATTGATCAGCCTTACTGCTTGGGGAAAGTATCTGTTTTTGAGTCTGATGGTCCCAGCACAGATGCTACATAGCCTCCTCCCTGATGGGAGTGAGTACGTATTTTAGGCAAAGCTATGGCATGGCATGAAAGCATTGGGTCTAACCATATTTAATGTTCAAGTTCCAGTTTAATTGTCATTCGACCATACATGAATACCCATGAATACAGCCAAACGAGACAGTATTCCTCTGGGGCCAAAGTGTAAAACACAGTAGCAACAGTCATACACAACACAAGGCATATATAGCACATATACAATAGCAGTAAAACATACAGTCACACTAAAAAATATATTATAGCCTAAGTCCCTGAGTGACACGTCCTGTAAATTGATAACGCATGGGTGCTATCAGCAAGAACAAGCAGTTTTTAGTAGACTGCAGAGGAGCGTACACACACATGCAATACAGCTTGTCATTCCATCGATTGAACACAGGAGGGCAGCACCAACAGAAGGGACCAGTCCCCACCCCAGCATGGGCACTGCACTATACCAGCTCTGGCATCTCCTCTCCTGGACTGCTATAATATGCAAGCCCACGGCATGAGGCCTATTCCTCACGACAACAGAGACCACACAGCTCCCCCACCATCTGTCTTGTGAATAAACTAAAGAAATAGGCTTGCAGCATTTTACATTACCAATGTCCAACAGGGTCTTGCGACCACAAGAGAAACATCCAAGACAATCACTCGCAGTTAGACTGCATACCGCCATCGCACACTGACTCCGCTGCCTTCCTGTGCCAGGCAACAGCATGGTCCGCACCAAGTCCAGCTCCTCAGCCAATGAGCAGCTCTATGAAAGTGCAGACCTGCAGCATAGGAAGTTCCTAATGTCCAGCATTGTCCTGCAATTGTGAAAAAAAATGATGCTTGAAAAAGACGTTAACACCTTTGGTTAGCCCACAAGAGGCCGCTGCATCTATTTGCACCACCATCTTATCTCACCAGAATGAATATTAGCAATAGTTATATAGAATTCTGGGAACGAAATGACAATGAAGCACAAAACATTTTCAATCATACTTACGCCGTAATGACAGGTACTTCCCACTGTAGATTGAAACTAAGGAAACGTCAGGTTTGGCTTGAAGGTTGTGCATGAAAGAATGCATCCACAATGACATTTCCATCATCTTCCTTTGCAAAAAAAAAATCCTAACAATTTAGATGAACTCAAGTCTGAGACCATCCATCTTTGCATTGTGACTGAACAATAACTAAGCTGTGCAGTCGGTGAAATTTACTGCAAGGTTATTCTACAGCTCTCCCTGTTGCTTTTACAGTGATCAAACTCGCATAACTCTTAGATTTGCAGCTGCATATTGCCAAACTGTCAATGCAAAATTATCTGTCTTTCAGGGTTTTACTATTTTTTTAAATAACACCTAAATCCTTAAAAGTAGTTTAAAAATCTGATGCACTGCTTCTGTTGCATCAGTCCTGTCTGTGTTGAGATATGATAATCTTCCATGTTGCTCAGTGAGTGGCTGAGGCAATAGTAAAATGTTTCAACAAAATGACTTCTGAAAAACAGCTGACCCCTTTGAAAAGCCTGGACTTGACAATCAGGTGCAAGGTAACCAGCCACCCATGAACCCTATCTGAAACAAATCATTCACTAGTGACTGCAGAAATGCAGGTTCGATCCTTACCTCCAGTGCCGTCTTGGAGGAGTTTTCATGTTCTCACAGTGAATGGTTGGGTATCTTCCAGGTGCTCCGGTCTCCCCCGGGGTCTTACAGAAATGCGCCGGTACATTATAAATATCTCTTGTGAAAGTGGGCGGCAGATGAATCAGAGGCCATCAAAAAAAGTATATATAGAAATTTGTGGGGAATTAGTGGGGAGCTGCCAAGAATGCTTTGAGAGCTGGTGTATGCTAATGGGCCAAATGGTCTCATTAAACATTTGAGAATATGAGAACATAAATATTAATATTATTTAATAATAGAATATGTACATTCTCTGACACTCAGCAGATGAGTAAGTTTACATATGGTGATACATGTGCTATCAGAGTTGTTGTGGAGAACTTACAGGGGATACAGGGTAATGACCAAAAGTCCTTTGCAACCACAAGCCGGCAGTTCCTAAGATCTACTGGTTGTCCTTTGGTGCACAGGAAGTCTGTGCCAAGCAGAGGTCTAACAACTTTAGCCAAGATAAAGTCCCATGTGCAGTATCGTCCACTGAAACAGAGCACTGCGCGTCGTGTCCCTTAAGTCCGGATCCTGCTGCCATTGGCGGCCTCTAGCGAGGGCCCGTTACTTTCTGCCTTACACTCACCTGAGCGCCCGTGTCACACAGAATGGGCTTCCGTAATGAACAATAGATGACCCTGGCAGATGGAACCCATGGAGTACACAGACCTCTGATGTTCTGACATGCTGGCACTGTCAAAGCTGCATTGTGGTCGGCGTTTCTTGGTGTTCGTGCCGAAAGGTGAGTGGTGAAAACATAGACCGGTTGTTGTCTGATCCGGAACCACTTGTGTGAACCTGCTGGAGGTTCTGCTGACAAGGCTTAGTCAGATAGGGAAAGAAGGAAGAATGATGCACATCTGCCTAGCTGAATGTAGACTGTCGGCCATTTTAGCAAGTTCCCCATAGCCCTGCACAGGTGCATTAGCGAGGGCTGTGTGAACTTGATTAGGCATTTGGTACATAAAAAGTACTTTATAAATAATACAAGGATAGTGGTTGCCTAGGAGAGATAGCATGTGGTCCATTAGTTCTATAGGCTTGCGTCACCCAGGCCAGGCAAGGAGAGCAAATATTTGGCGAACTCGGACTCAGACAGTCCTAAAGTCTGAAATTGGTGAGTTTTCGGAGTGCAGGTGGGTCTTCTAGTAAACTCACACTCTGGCTGCAGCGGAACTACCTAGCGATGCTACAACATAGTAAAATTTTATGTTGTCCACGGTAATTTCCCGCAGCACAAATAGGGCTTCCACTAATCCAAACCATGCGTGCTGCTCCTAAAACTCCAGCAGCTGAAAAGTGACTGTGTTGGTTGACATGCCATCGAGTAATTCTGGAATTGTCCGAGGTCACCAGTGTAAGAATTTGTAAATAAAACATGCAAGAATTGTTTTATGTGCTTAACAAAAGCCACAGCCATTTACTTCCATTACGAACAAACCAAAAGCAGTCGCCTTACACTGACGTCATTATGTCAGAGACCGTCTCTTAACATGAACACATCTCAATGACAATGTTTTTGAATTATGTAGAACAGTTTCTATTATGAACAATATGTGTCATCTGTCTCCCATTATATTACAGTGATATGCCTGTCAGCTCAACCACCATTTTTCCAAAACATCTGCTCATTACATATAATTTATATAAAAAGAAAGTGATCTAATTAGATTTAAAGCTTCCAAAAAAGTAATTGCCTATCAATGAAAAATTTCACAGCAAAGTATATTTCAAGTCAACCTTTCCCAGAATTCAATTTTAGTGTAAATATGGCAGATAAAACACATTCATTGCAGTGAACGAAAACATTTAAATTTTTAAGTATTAGCTAAACAAGTGGTAGCAGACTTAAAAAGTCTGGGCAAGGATGTTTGTGCAATTTAAATTGTTATCAACCAGTACTTCAGGCTGAGTTACCATATGAATATATTGTTTTGAACAATATGAATATGAAGTTTCCAGTTACGTTGAAATATTGGCATCAAATATCAAAAGCAATAACCTATTTTATTAGTTCTTTATTTCTTTTAAAACCACTTTACTATTTCAGAACTTACTTCTGACATCCCCCATATACATTCCTCCAATCATCTTAAAACGTTCTGCCTCTAATTGCTAATGTCATGCAGCATGTCATTTTCCCGGGACTATCTTGTTCTCCACCCTATCAAAGGGATGTTTCTTTGCAGTTCACCCTCTCTGTAGCCTCAATATTCTTTTATTAAGGCCATTGGACCACACACTTGCTTTCTCACTTTTTCCAATTCTGATTAAGGGCCGTTGACTGGAAACATTGACTCTGTTTCTCTACTTACATATTCTCTGGCCTTTTCTGAGTATTTCCAGCATTTCCTGACTTTTTGCAATCTCTTTTACTGGTTGTTTGTGGTGATGCTGCTAAACAACTATACTATTTATCCAGTACCTTATTCAGCAGAAAGAGGTCGTCATTAAAATTTGCTCAAAACTCAATACTGTGAAATAGAATTAATTTAAGATATAATATATTGAATTATAGATACTAATCATATTTGCAAAGTTCAAAGGGGTCATATTTCAACTTATCATGATCTACAATATCCCAAAGGAAGGAATGCATAATCCTCAAATCATCATTAGGGTTGCACTATTGAATTAAAAAGTATTAGAGTTTATACTCACAGAGATACAGAGCCAGAAAAGGAAATACTGGAAATAGTACTTCTGTGAAATAGAGCAAAGCTAAATTGATATGTTGCCAAAGATTAAATTTGTCATCCAGGAGATTCTATGCCAAAAATCATTTTTAATGAGCTATGTTGTTATTGGTACTGCGAATGCCACTGTTATGTTCTCTAAACTAATTGCTTAAGCTGTTGAAGCTAATAAAGTGTTCCTGTCTAATTTGATGCTATTTATTTATAGAAAACAGGGTATGCATTACAATGTTTGAAGTAAGTACGTGGGATGCATTTGATACTGTTTTATTAAGGCCACTGCACCACATGGTTAATTTTTCCCTGATGGAATTTTAGTTATATAAATCTTGCTGGAAATGATTGTTTCATCCTACAATCTGTTTAAAAATTCTCCCATTTTCAGCATCAGAGATGAAGATATGTGTTATTGCAAATGCTGTTAATTTCCATTTCATTCCATTAGTCACTCACTCATAATGGGCACCATCTAACAAAACAAGCATGTTGTCAGTATTTCTAAGAAGTATATAGTCTGAAGAGAAATAGAAATAGATTGGTTTGCAATGCAATTGCTGGTAGAAAGACTAATATCTGCTGTTACAAATTGGCTACATCTTAACTGACATTATTTTTAACCCTTAATATTCCATGACAGCAATACAAACAGATTTTTTTCCTGAAAGTCCAGCAATATTGTGGTCAGATACAGGTTTTTAATTAACATACTCCTGTCAAAACATTAACTCTGTAATTGCAATTTTATTTATTCCTACATAAATATCAAAATTACTCCAAAACATAAGATGGGCCCAGAAGTATTGCATTAACTTATACTGATAGAATATGAGCGGTAACCACTCCAAAAAATCTTGAAAATTTAACTTTTGCAATTTTTAGAAATAGTAGGAAGACAGCCTGAGGAAAGGGAGTGGTACAATCTCCACCTTATGTGTTACTTCTAGTAATCACAAGGTTTAGTATAAGCTTGTTATTAAATGTTTCGCAGCTTCAGAAATATACCCCTATATAAGCAGACATTATGCCAGTCATTCATAATATTTGATGGAGTGTCCTTCTGATCCCAGGCTTCATCACCCCTGACTTGAACTGCCCTCCCTCTTCAAAAACCCCAGCAAATCAGCTTTGCTACCATGTAGACTAAAGCATCCTACTTTGTTTGGCACTACAGGCTTGGCCTTGGCCGAACTTCAGATGGAGTGAGTGTCCAGCAAACCCACCCCCACTCACTCCCTTCCTGTGATGATGTTTGCCTTATTAGACTGGGTGGTCCTCCATCCCCAAAGTAAATTTATTATTAAAGTACATATACAATCCTGAGATCCATTTTCTTGTGGGAATACTCAATAAATCTATAGAATAATAACTGTAACAGAATCAATGAAAGACCGTTCCAACGGGTGTTCAACCAGTATGCAGAAGACAATAAACTGTGCAAATACAAAAAGAAAGAAAAAGTAGTATAAATAAATAAGCAATAAATATTGAGAACATGAGGTGAAGAGTCCTTGAAAGTGCGCCCATAGGTTGTTGGAGCATTTCAATGATGGTGCAAGTAAAGTTGAGTGAAGTCATCCCCTTTGGTTCAAGAGCCTGATGGTGGAAGGGTAATATCTGTGCCTGAACCTGGTGGTGTGAGTCCTGAGGCTCCTGTACCTTCTTCCTGGTGGAAGCAGCGAGAAAAGAACATGGTCTGGGTGGACAGGGTCCCAGATGATGGATGCTAATTTTCTGCAACAACGCTCCATGTAGATGTGCTTAGCGATGGGGAGGACTTTACCTGTGATGGACTGGGCCATCTCCACTACCTTTTGTAGAATTTTCCATTCAAGGACATTAGTGTTTCCATACCAGGCTGTGACACAGCCAGTCAAAATACTCTCCGCTAGGCATCTATGGAAGTTTGTAAAAGTTTTAGATATCATGCCGAGTCACTGTAAATTCCTAAAAAAGTAGAGGTGCTGCCATGTTTTCTTCAAGATTGCACTTACATGCTGGGCCCAGGACTAGTCCTCCAAAATAATAACACAGAGGAATTTAAAGTTGCTGACCCCCTCCACCTCTGATCCTCTGATGAGAACTGGCTCATGGACTGCTGTTTCCTGCTTCTGATGTCAATAATCAGCTCCTTGGTCTTGCTGACATTGAGTAAAAGGTTGTTGCTATGGCAGCACTCAGACAGATTGTTAATCTCCCTCCTATATGCTGAATCATCACCATATTTGATTTGGCCTATGACCGTGGTGCTCTCCGCCGTCTTAAATTTGGCATTGAAGCTGTGCTCAGTCATAAGTAGAGTGAGGGCTAACTACACAGTCTTGTGGTGCACCTGTGCTAATGGAGATTGTGGAGGAGGTGTTCCTGCCAATCCAAACTGACAGAGGTCTGCAAGTGAGGATATCGAGAATCCAACTGCACAAGGAGGTATTGAGGCCAAGGTCTTGGGGTTTATTGATTAGTTTTGAGGGAATGATGGTATTGAATGCTGAACTGTAATCAGTAGGGAGCATGCTGACGTTGGCATCTTCGCTATCCAGATGTTCCAGGGTTTAGTGAAGAGCCAATGAGATGGCAGTGCTGTTAATCTGTTGCTCCAAGAGGCAAATTGGAGTGGATCTAAGTCATTTCTTAGGCAGGGGTTGATAAGTTTCATCACCAGCCTCTCAAAATACTTCATCACTGTGAAGTATTTTGATACTGCTGGGCGATAGTCATTGAGGCAGATCACCACACTCTTCTTGAGCACCGGTATAATAAAAGCCTGCTTGAAGCAGGTGGGTACCCCAGACTGCCAAAGCGAGAGGTTGAAGATCAGCTAGTTGATCAGCATAGGTTGTTAGTACTTGGCCAGGTACCCAGTCTGGGCCAAATGCCTTCCATGGGGTCACCCTCCCAAAGGCTGCTCAGAGACTCAAATCATAGGATCTTTGGAGGATGTGGGAGTTCATGATGGTTTCTGTATATTTTGAGAGTCAAAGCAAGCATAGAATGCATTGATTTCATCTGGAAGTGAAGCCCTGCTGTCGTCTATGTCGCTTGATTTAACTTTATAAGAGGTGATAGCATTCAAGCCCTGGTTCAACTGTTGCACATCCTTTGTTGACTTAAGTTTATTCCGGAATACAAGATCTACTGGAGAATCTTAGAAGCATCAGACACCTGGAACATCACGAGTGCTGCTTTTCATGCTGTAAGGACATTGGTGCTGATATTGAATAATGTTATAAATATGTGCAATCCAATGTGGCTAAATAATGCAAACATCAAACCTTTTCCCTTTGAAGTTGAAAGCAGAAGTATCTTTGCCATAATGGTAAGTCTATAAAGATTGATCAGATTGTAATTAGTTGTAATTAGTTAAGGATATTAATTTCTTGCTACTTACTGTATTACTTTAGGGCAGTTGCCAATTTAATCAGTGTAATACTGCTTTTAATCACTATGAATTAGAATTTGTTGATGAAAGGCACTAATAATTGATCACACAGAGGTAATTGTTACAAAACTAAAATGATAATCTCACAAAATCTGCCAACAATGATTTATCTATTTCCAGAGGGAAATGTTACTTCAATTTAAGTTAATTCAGCTGTATGCAAGGAAATAATAGTTCCAGAAATATTTAGTTTACTCTGAAGGATACTTTTTGATTTCATTCTCAATCAGTCATGAGTTTGAATGGTGACACGGGGCTTTGACCCAAACTGTCAATAGATCCTTGCTTCTCACAGATGCTGATTGACGCGGGGAGTTCCTCCAGCAGATCGTTGCTTCAAATTCCAACATCTGGAATCTCTTGTGTCTCGGTCATGGGATTAATTCGTCCTTAGAAATACTGAGCCAGTCAAACTGAATTTTGGATGTATGGTACGACATACTATTTAGTACATGAAATCAGGGCAGCATTTGTACGTCTAAAACATGGAACCTTATAATATGAAGTATCAGCCCATGTATACCCAAGTTACTTCAGCATTCCAGTTTAGTATATGAGAAGATGCAGATATTGCTGGTAACACCAGCATTTACTGCTCTTCCCTATTGTCCTTGAGAAGGTAGTGGTAAGCTACCTTCCTGAATTACTGTAGCACTTCTTGTTACTGTACTTCTACAGTTTTTCTTTCCTTGTCAATCTTTTTATTAATTTTTTTAAAAAGTACAAACAAGAGGAGAATTATCTCAAATGTCTATATCGATAACAATACATATAAAAGGTAAAATAAACATTATCAAGATCATACATAGTATTAATCAACTAATATATAATAAAAAAAGATAATTAATTCTCTTACCATTTCATAAAAAGAAAAAAAAGAAACTTTTATAATTTTTTATATATATAAAAAAATAACCCCACTATAAACAAAAACAAAAGGTTAAAAGAAAAAGAAACAAAAAGGGACTGGGCAGCCCATACAGAAAGTAAAAGCAAGAAGAAAGAGAAACTTTCTGATCACATCCAAAGTTTCGAGAAAGTAACTGGAAGAGCAATAAATCAAACTATATGAAAATATTGAATAAAAGGTCGCCAGGTTTCTTCAAATTTAAAGGATGTATCAAATGTCTGACTTCTTATTTTCTCCAACCTTAAACAGGACATAATGGAGGAAAGCCAATAAAAAAAAGTAGGTGGATTAGAATCCTTCCATTTAAGCAAAATGGCTCTCCTAGCCAATAAAGTTGTAAAAGCTATCATCTGTTGAGCGGAAACAGAAATATGTCCTGCTTCCGTTGGAATGATCCCAAAAATTGCTGTAAATAAGTTCAGTTGTAGGTCCAAATTCAAGACTTTTGATAAAGTTTTAAAGACATCTTTTCAAAAATTATCTATCTTGATACAAGACCAAAACATAGGAGTTAAAGTAGCCACCTCAATATTACATCTGTCACAAATAGGATTAATATTGGGGAAAATACGGGCTAATTTATCCTTTGACATATGTGCCCGATGTACTACCTTGAACTGTATCAAGGCGTGATGGGCACAAATAGATTAAGTATTTACCAAATAAAAAATTTTATCTCATTAATTATCTGAAAGTAACTCTCGAAATTCCAATTCCCCTAGTTTCGTAGATTTTTTGAGTTTAAGAACTTTGTTCTTTCTCGTAAAATTCGTCTTAATTATTTGTTTAAACCATCAATTTCTGATCAGACCTTTTTAATTTGGAAAACAAAAGGAATAATAACTTTTTTAGACTTGTCTATGGGAGATTGTTTAATGTCTTTCACTCAGTTAGTGGACAAATATGACTTACCTAATGCACGTTTTTTAGATATTTACAAATTAGGAATTTTTTACGTAGGTTACTTCCAAACTTTCCCTCTGCTTATCCAACCAATATGATAGCTACTTCTACAGTTTGATTAGATATTGTTTCAACATGCTAGTCATTTGATGCATTTGAATATCTTGGTAGGCCATTTCATAAAGTAGTTAAAGAAACAAACCAGTAAGCCTTCATAGGTGCTTTAGGAGAATGACGGGAGATCTCATTGAGACCTGTCGAATGTTAAAAGGATTCAATTACGTAGCTGTGGAAAGGATGTTTCCTATAGTGGGGGAGTCTAGGACCAGGAGGCACTGCCTCAGAATAGGGGGACGTCTATTTAGAACGGAGGTGAGGAGGAATTTCTTTAGCTAAAGTGTTGTGAGTCTGTGGGATTCATTGCCACAGGCAGCTGTGGAGGCCAGGTCATTGGTATATTTAATGCAGAGGTTGATAGGTTCTTGATTAGTCAGGGTGTGAAACGTTAAAGGGAGAAGGCAGGAGAATGGGGTTGAGAGGAAAATGGATCAGCCATGATGAAATGGCAGAGCAGACTCAATGGGCCGAATGGCTTAATTCTGCTTCTGTGTCTTATGGTCTTATGATCTTTAAACTACAGCACATCTAAGGAACACACA
This sequence comes from Mobula birostris, assembly GCF_030028105.1. Classification (NCBI taxonomy): domain Eukaryota; kingdom Metazoa; phylum Chordata; class Chondrichthyes; order Myliobatiformes; family Myliobatidae; genus Mobula; species Mobula birostris. Next base: position 19,043,117 of record NC_092378.1, read on the forward strand.
CAAAATGCTGGAGGAACTCAGCAGGCCAGGCAGCATCTATAGAAAAAAGTACAGTCGAGTTTCAGCCTGAAACATCGACTGTACTTTTTTCCATAGATGCTGCCTGGTCTATTGAGTTCCTCCAGCATTTTGTATGTGTTGCACAGATTTCCATCATCTGCAGATTTTCTCCAGCACATCTAAAGGTTTATTTACATTGCAACACCCTTAGTACAATTTACCTCTTGAGTTTAACTCCTAAAGCAGACTGATTTTCTATGAAATTTCTACCCTTTTGAGAAGCTTTCAAAACTCATGACACTGCTTTCCAAGAATCACAATGTAAGCACAGACATTACAAGACAGGGAACAAAATATGCATAAATGAATAATACAAATCATATTACTCTATGCCTGGAGTCCCAAGCAAGTCGGGCTCATGAATTTTCTTACATGAGAGAGACAAGTAAATTGAATAGGATTTAACATCAACATAGCAGTTCCATGATTCCCACTACGAACATTAGTTGAACTCTAATTAACCAAATTAACCGAATTTATGTACGCCAGCTGCTTTAATGGGATTTGACTTCACATCTGTGTAAAAATTGGAGATGCCAGAAATCCAAAATAAAAGGAGAAAATGCAGCAAATCGGGGAGCAACTGTAGGTGGAGGAGCAGTCGATGTTTTAGGTTGAAGGCCCGTCCTTAGAATTCATGTTTCTGGATTGTTAGGTTAATGAATTCTTAATTCTCTGAATTAAGAGTTCATTAATATAATCACTGCACAGATACTCCCTAAAACAATTCAATGGAATACATATGAATTCTAAAGCTGATTTGGCACCATATTGGAGTGTATTTTGATACCCCAATGTCGTCCAATAATAGGATAATGAAACATTAGTCCTTTCTTCATTCTTTATTACAGCAAACTCAATCTCACTCTTGAGTAAATGTTGAGAAATGTGTTATTAACTCGAATGAAAATAATCGAATAAAGATCACGTTTTTCTCAATTGTACAAAATACAATACCCTTCTTGCAACTTAGAGATTTGTGGATGGTGAATAGTATTGAGACTCAATTCATTTGTGCAGTAACTGAAGCCTCTAATTTGTAGCAAAAGTAACAAATGCCTAGTTGAAGAGGTTTATGATCAAGTGATTTCCAGGTTGTCACTAATGGGGAAATGAACAGTGATAATGCAGCTCAATTTCAATATGAGAATTTATATTGATGGACGTTGTCAATTCTGGGCATGAATCTGGCACAATTAGAACTTCCCGCTTAGCACTGCCATTCTGATGGTCCTGCATTTGAGCCTAAACTGCTTTGTCATCTGAATGCTTTTTCAGCGGAGTTTGACTCTCAACCAGCACTGCTCAGAAATCAGATTAGCCAAACAACCGGTTCTGTTCCCAGTCACTCTGGAGTACCAGCAGAATCAGTACTCCATCACCATTTTTGATAGAGAAATATAAAAAACTCCTCAACCAGGAGGGCTCCAAGATTCTGTACATTTCCACTGACTTTGCTGAGCTCAAAACTCGGTCTCTTTAAATAGTATAGATATGTGGTTGCCCTTGCTCTTCAGACCCAATAGCCTACATGTGGTCTATTCTGTCCATATTCAAGTAGGCATGAGCCAAAACCAACATCAAATAGACATTGTATGATGGCCATGTACTGTACTTCAGGCCTAGACATATGATCTTCATGGAACTACACAATCCAATTAGCTAACAACAGGAATTCTGCAGATGCTGGAAATTCAAGCAACACACATCAAAGTTGCTGGTGAACGCAGCAGGCCAGGCAGCATCTCTAGGAAGAAGTGCAGTCGACGTTTCAGGCCGAGACCCTTCATCAGGACCAATTAGCTACTTCACCGATCAAGAATTATGCATTTCACCAATCAAGAACTGCAATCAGTTTTGCTGAAATACAAAACCATAGCTTTATGTTCAAACTCAGTCTCTACAATAGTCCGTAGTTGCCCTGACGCACATTCTGGATTAATAAAGGGCTAGGTACTGCATTACCTATCTGTGCTGATTTATAGCGCATTAATGCTTTGTATAACAAAATAACAGGAATGTGAAAATTTAGATGAATGATGAAGTAAGTTATTTTATGATAAGTTTTTTTTGTATTTCATTCAAATTAAAAGGATAAATATTCCTGCCATTGTAAGCAATAGTGTGAAGATGCTCAATTACATTTATGTACAAAGCTGTTACATTTTTGCATGTTTTAAACCAGCTGTCTACGTGTTACATAAGCCAGGGCAGTACAATATGGAGAGCAAGCTGCTGCCCATGTGGCAGGCTCACCTTCTCCACGCAGCTGATGAATCCAAAGGAACAGCAGAGACCGATACAGAATCGCACCAGCAGCACCACAGTCAGCATCGAACTCAATGTCAGATTGCAGCTCTGATTTTTTCCATGGGGTGTCCTCCCAAAGCCTTTCCTGTGTATGGCTATTCCCTCAGGCAGTGGAGGTTTCAGCTCAGACTTTTCCTTCTCCTAAATGAGTTGCCAAACATGGCTGAGGAGCCCTATCTTCCCGAAGCAACTGGTTTTAAGGCACCAGTAACTTGTCTTTGTCCCTTTTCCTGTCAGTAGAAATGGTTCCGCTGGACTTAATAGCTGAGCCACACGTGAAGGCTGGGAGCTGGCCTTGGTTATCAGAGTCTATTTGAGGCACACGCCTTTGGGAGCATTTAATAGGGAGTGGGAGCTTATCCTCATTGCCACCCATGGTTATAACAGTAAGATATTACAGCATGTTTGCAAAAAAAAAACTTGAGTCCTAAATGTAAATAGTGAAAGTTAATGGCAATAAAGACATTGTAACTAGCATATAGGTAATATTACAAACTTATTGTCTAACTTTAATTTTTTATGGCCAGTACAAAGGTCAAAGGTGGTGACAAATCAGCTTATAGGAGGGAGATTAAAAATCTGGCTGACTGGTCCCACAGCAACAAACTCTCAGTCAATGTCAGCAAAACCAAAGAGCTAACTATTGACTACAGAAAGAAGAAACCAGAGATACATGAGCCTGTCCGCATGAGGGGATCAGAGATGGACAGTGTCCACAAATTTAAATTCCTTGGTGCTATCATTTCAGAGGATCTGTTTTGTGTCCAGTATGTAAGTGCCATTACAAAGAAGACACGGCTTCACCTCTACTTTCTCAGAAGTTTGCAAGGATTTAGCATGTTATCTAAAACTTTGACAAACTTTTACAGATGTGCGGACAAGGGTATACTGACTGCTTGCATCACGGCCTGGTCTGGAAACACTACTGCCTTCGAACAGAAGATTCTACAAAAAATAATGGATAAGGCCCAGTCCATCATGGATAAAGCCCTCTCATCCACTGAGCACATCTACAAGAAGAACTGTCGCAGAAAAGCAGCATTCATCATCAAGGACCCCCACCACCCAGATCATGCTATCTTCTTGCTGCTGCCATCAGGAAGAAGGTACAGGAGCCTCCGAACCCACACAACTAGGTTCAGGAACAATCATTAACCCTCGCCCATCAGGCTCTTGAACCAGAGGGGATAACAGTACTCAGTTCACTCACCCCAACACTGTACTGTGCCCATAATCTATGGATTCACTTCTAAGCACTCTTCACCTCACATTCTCGATATTTATTGCTTTTTCATCATTATTATTTTGTTGTTTTTTGTATTACACAGTTCATTGTCTTTTGCACATTGGTTGTTTGTCCGTCCTGTTGTATACAGTTTTTCATTGATTCTATTGTGTTTCTTTGTATTTACTGCAAAAGGCCCACAAGAACATGAATCTCCGGGTAGTATATGGTGATGTATATGTACTTCGATAATAAATTTACTTTGATCCTTGGACATTGGACCTCAGTTGGGCAGTAGTCAACAAGAAAAATTGGTAAAAAAAAAAATGTCACTTGCTGGTAACAGACCACACTTGCTAATGTTTTCTATTTGAGAAAATGAGACAGAACATTCAGAATGGTGTTGCAAAACCTCTTCATTTCTGCCAGGCTAGACTAGAATCCCAGCAATAATATCAACTGAGCAACAAAGATGAGAATTTATTATTCGACTTATAATGCACCACAGTCAATATTTTATACCATGTACATCACATAATAATTTAATTCATTGCCCAATTTGTTTTCTTTCATAACCCTTGCTTTAAATTCAATTTATTGGATTTGTTGTATACATTTTATGCATACAAATGTATACGTAATTTTTTTATATGAAAACTAAAGATGCAAAAAAAAATCTTCACATAAAATGAAGAACAATTATATGTCTTTATAAAGGGCTATTGGCATTGATTTCCATATAATTCATGTTTTAGAAGTTTTAAGAACTACTTCTTTAGCAATATCTATAGCATGAGTCATATCAATCTTTTTCAGCAACTTAACTGAAGATTTTAATGGGATTTTTGCCCAAGGGAATAGGCATCTGATATAAAATAGAAAGGAAAAAATATATGATAACAAGTTTTGAAATAATAGATGGCTGAAAGGGAAATGGGATGTAGGTACAAAATTTTATTGCATAGAAACCACCTCCTGCCTCCTTTAATGACTTTTCAATTTGAAAATGGCATCTGATACTTGTCAATTATTTGTGTAAGAAGTTGCACTTAACATAAGTGCCTGCACGACTTATGGTCGCTGGAACTATGCCCAGTGTTCAGCATGGGATATGGATCAGCATCTAACAGGGCTTTGACAGCTATTCTGAACTCAAACTTCAGTCAAAGCCCTCTCTTAGGTGTTTTAATCCACTAATGGTGCCATGAAATCTTCAACATTTATCTGAATTAATGAACCAAATTGAAAGAACATTGGTTTAATATGCCATATGACAAATAGCATCTTCAGTAGTGCTTCTTCAGTATTGCATTCAACTCAGGTTAGAAACACAAGCAAGCCTTACGTTTGCACCTTCTGAATCAAAATTGAGGGATGTCTAAACACAAGTTGTGCTACAATCATAAATGAACAATTTAAAGACGTGTAATCTGCATAATATGATCAACTTAAAATAAAGTGGCCAGCATCACTGTGCTTGGCAACCCAGAAAACACTGATGTATAAATAGCAATTGTAGAGAATCATCAATCATACCTCTTAAGTGGAATTAAAATGATATTGAAAATAAGACAAAGGAACAGAAGGAGGCTGGAAATTGTACATTTATCAGGGCTTTGTTTTTATCCCTACAATGGTTATTTATATTAAACATGGAAACGGCAATAAAGAATTTTTTTAAAGAGACTCATGAATGATGAAACTCATTTCTTTATTCACAGTGCATCTGGCAGACCAAACCAAAATGGACAAGTCAGACATGTTCATATAATGCAATGAGTGCAGAAAAACTGAATTATAATAGTAACAACAGAAAATAATTCTGAAACCAGTGAATTCAGAATCATGCTTGATTCTCTAACGAAGACGAGAGAAAGCAAGCAACAAAGTAGCAGAACATTTTTTTTAAATCTTGGAAGAAAAATAATTCTGAAACCAATGATTTCAGAATCATACTTGATTCTCTAATGAAGAAAAGAGAAAGCAAGCATCAAAGAAGCAGAACATATTTTTAAAATCTTGAAAGAATTCTAGAAAAAATTAGAAGTGTCATTTGTGACCCATCTATTAAATTTGATGAGACTTGGAGACCATTTATTCAATATTTCCACATGATGTAATTTGATCCTTGTCAAATCTATTTTGTGATTTCAATATATGAGGAGAGGAGTGGAAGTGGCAACACTATTGGTTCTATCTGAGGTATCATAACAGTCCTTTCTTTTTCTTTTCCTTAGTTTTCTTTTAGTTTGGGTAGATTCAGTTTTTTTTAGGGGATATATTTTTTTTTCTTTTTCTTCTTTTTATGATATTTTTGTATTTTATTTATACTCTTTATATATTTTATTGTTAATCTGTGTGATTTTGGGAGGTTTACTAACTATGTGTTACCTGACTGTATACTTCTATAATAATTATTATTACTAATTATTATTAATTATTGCTCTGCACTTATTTTTTGTAATATGTATGATGTTGAAACTAATAAAAAGATTGAAAAAGAAAGAAAGAAACAAGTGGAGAAGTGAGGCAAGGTAGAGATTCAAATGAAGGAGTTAAATATTATGTCATGAGGAGGCCAAGAAATGCAAGACAAATTACAGCTGATGAATATTTAATCATGGTTCTGCCTGATTCAAGTGTAATTTAATCCAATATTCCCTATTCATTTTTTATTATACTGCACAAATAGTAGAGCAATGTCTGCCCTAGTATACATTCTCTAACACAGGCCATGGCCCTCTTTTCAGTCTTTTCCACAAGCTTTTTTCCATTTCAAAAATATTGCTGCCAACTTAAGGATACTGTATTTCCTTCATGGAATGCTCTATTGTCCTCCTATTTTCCTGGAACTTTGCTTCCAATTCATGCCCAAAAGCTCACCAGGGAACTAACAGCTTTTGGGACATATTATTTCAGCTGACACCTGAAGAAAAGGTGAGTGTATGCATGCGTGGGTTGCAACATTCTGTTCATGAGAGGGCATGTCTTCGAAACAAGGTGCATAAACATGACAAAGAAACTAATGAATACATACAAGCTCAAGTCAGATACTGTAGTTATAAAATGAAATAGGTATTTTGTTTTCCGCTGCCCTGAAATCAGTGTTTAGGTAAGCTTGGTTCTGGATGCAATCTTCTGCTGGGAGATATCTCCCAGCTCATTGCTACAACATGTAGCAGTGCAGGGCTCTCCCACTCATGTGAAGCAAGGGGTGGCAAAGTAGCATAGTGGTTAGCATGATGTTATCACAGCACCAGTGACCGGGATTCAATGCCAGCCGCTGTCTGTATGGAGTTTATACGTTCTCTCCGTGACTGCGTGGGTTTCCTCCGGGTGTTCTGGATTCCTTCCACATTTGAAAGACATGCAGGTTAGTGGGTTAATTGGTCATAATTGGACGGCACAAACTCGTTGGGCTAGAAGCACTTGTTACCTCGCTATATCTCTAAATAAAATATTTTTTTAAACTGATAGCAAGTGAGATAAGCCCAAACTTTCTAAATTACTTGAGATATATTTAAAACAATCTGAAAAATGTATTTGAAGTTAAATTACTAGATTTAAAATACATTTTAAAACATTGAAAATACATTAAAAACATTGAAAATTGTTTAACTAAATCAAATAATAATCTTTACATTTTCCCCACCAGCCACTTCTCCCATTCACTTCTATAGGTCCTCTGCACTTAGTCATGTTAATCTGACTCAGGTTCAGCAGAAAAATTCCCAGTATTAGAGCAGGGATACTCAAGTTTATGCTGCCTGTGCGACAGTCTCTTCTCAGTAATAGGCTTGACACAGATATTCACCTGTTGATCTTGGCCTGAATGTATTCCGGCAACAAACATGTTATTTTTTTATTTTAGGAGCTCAAGTTAATAACACGAATCAACAGGACCTCTTGCTTCTATGTGTTCTAATTCACACAGAAGCTCACTAGAACATTCATTACAGTGCCGCAAATGTTGTTCTGTTCCTCTGGTTTACTGAAGTGTGATAATGTACTGTAAAGCTCAGTGTTGGTTGTGACGAACAAGTCAGGGTAATAATAAGAGTCAAGTAAATAAATTCAGAGGATTTCATGCCAAAAGAACCCTTATCCTCTGCTTTCAGTTGCTAGGCAGTATACAATCTCAGAACAACACAACATAAGGTAGGAGACAACCCACAGCAGTTTGATTACTTCAAGGAAGGAATTTAATAACTGTGAACTCTAATTATTACCCTTTCCATCTTAGTCCTTAAAGGGAGTTTTGACATTCCTGAAATAACAAACATGAAGATAGGGGTGATTATCTTCTTTCTCATAAATAAACAGCAAAATTGAACTAGAAATATAATGTAGGTGTTCTGACACACCTAAAATAAATTCCGGTCATAAATTATGGCTTACACAAAGCAGAACAACTGCTATGAGGAGGAAGCAATGATTTTAATAAGGTTCTTAATAGTTTCCTGAACACTCTTAGGGTTAAACTATTCTCTGACCTCTGGGAGGAACAGTTTGTTGAGATTTCTACACTTCACCACAGAGTGCTCTGTGGAACAGTATCAAAATCAGGTTTATTATCACTGATATATGCCCAGAGATATGCTGTTTTGAGGCAGCGGTAGAGTGCAGGATATTAAAAACTACTATAAGTTACAATAAGAAATAAAATAAATGAATAGTGCAAAAGAGAAGTAGTGAGATAGCGTTCATGGGTTCTTGGACTGTTCAGAAATCTGATGGTGAGGGGGAGGAAGCTTGAGTAAGCGTCTTCAGGCACCCGTACATTCTCCTTGATGGTAGAAATGAGAAGAGGGCATGTCCAGGTGTTGAGGGTTTTTATTGATGAATGCTACCTTCTTGAGGCACTGCCTTTTGAAGATGTCCTTGATGATGTGATGGCTGAATCAACAACCCTCTGCAGCCTCTTTCAATCCTGTGCACTGGGACCTCCATACCAGATACTGATGCAACCAGTCAGAATGCTCTCCATGGTACATCTGCAGAAATTTGCTCATGTTTATACTTTATACTTTATTGTCGCCAAACAATTGGTACTAGAATGTACAATCATCACAGCGATATTTGATTCTGCGCTTCCCACTCCCTGGATTACAAATATTAAATATTAAAAATATTAGAAATTTAAATTATAAATCATAAATAGAAAATAGAAAAATGGGAAGTAAGGTAGTGCAAAAAAACCGAGAAGCAGGTCCAGATATTTGGAGGGTATGGCCCAGATCTGGGTCAGGATCCGTTCAGCAGTCTTATCACAGTTGGAAAGAAGCTGTTCCCAAATCTGGCCGTACGAGTCTTCAAGCTCCTGAACCTTCTCCCGGAGGGAAGAGAGACGAAAAGTGTGTTGGCTGGGTGGGTCGTCTCCTTGATTATCCTGGCAGCACTGCTCCGACAGCGTGCAGTGTAAAGTGAGTCCACAGACAGAAGATTGGTTTGTGTGAAGTGCTGCGCCATGTTCACGATCTTCTACAGCTTCTTTTGGTCTTGGACAGGACAACTTCCATACCAGGTTGTGATGCATCCTAGAAGAATGCTTTCTGCGGTGCATCTATAAAAATTTGTCGGCTACGTGGAACAGTCTATGTTCCAAGCCTACAATGGTGACTGTCACGCACTTTTCCTACGCTAGATTGACAACTGCATTGGCGCTGCTTCCTGCACCTATACGAAGCTCGTTGACTTCATCAACTTTGCCTCCAACTTCCACCCTACCCTCAAATTTACTTGGTCCATTTCTGACACTTCTCTCCCCTTTCTCAATCTCACTGTCACTATTTCTGGAGACAGCTTATCTACTGATGTCTATTATAAACATATGGACTTTCATAGTTACCTGGGCTGTACCTCTTCCCACCCTGTTACTTGTAAAAACGCCATCCCCTTCTCTCAATTCCTCCATCTCTGCCACATCCGCTCTCAGGTTGAGGCTTTTCATTCCAGAATGAAGGAGATGCCCTCCTTTTTCAAAGAAAGGGGCATCCCTTCCTCCACCAGCAACTCTGCCCTCAACCACATCTCTTTCATTTCACACACGTCTGGTCTTACTCCATCCTTCCACCAGCCTCCACATCCAGCACATAACTCTCTGGAACTTCTGCCATCTCCACCAGGATCCCACCACCAAACACATCTTTCCCTCCCCCCCCAACCTTTCTACTTTCTGCCGGGATCGCTCCTACATGACTCCCTTCTCCATTCGTCCCTCCCCACTGATCTCTGTCTGGCACTTATCCTTGCAAGTGGAACAAGTGCTACACCTGTCCCTACACCTCCTCCCTCACTACCATTCAGGGCCCTAAACAGTCCTTCCAAGTGAGGCGACACTTCACCTGTGAGTCTGTTGGGGTCATATACTGTGTCCGGTGTTCCAGGTGTGGCCTCCGGTATACCAATGAGACCCGAGGGAGATTGGGAGACCACTTCACCGAGCACCTACACTCCATCCGCCAGAAAATGTGGGATCTCCCAGTGGCCACCCATTTAGATTCCACCTCCCATTCCCATTCTGACATGTCAATCCATGGCCTCCTCTACTGTCATGATAAGGCCACACTCAGGTTGGAGGAACAACACTTAATATTCTGTCAGAGTAGCCTCCAACCTGATAGCATGAACATCAATTTCTCGAACTTCTGGTAATGCCTCTCCCCTTCACCATTCCCCATCCCCTTTTCCCTCTCTCATCTTATCTCCTTGCCTGCCCATTGCCTCCCTCTGGTGCTCCTCCTAATTTTTCTTTTTTCCATGGCCTTCTCTCCTCTGCTATCAGACTCCCTTTTCTCTGGCCCATGTATCTCTTTCACCAATCACCTTCCCTGCTCTTAACTTCATCCCTCCCCCACCTAGTTTCACCTATCACCTTGTGTTTCTCTCTCCCATCCTCCCAACTTCTAAATCTACTCCACATCTTTTTTTTCCAGTCCTGCCAAAGGGTCTCAGCCTGAAATGTCAACTGTAATTTGTTTCATAAATGCAGTCTGGCCTGCTGAGTTCCTCCAGCATTTTGTGTGTATTGCTCAGATTTCCAGCATCTGCAGATTTTCTCTTGTTTGTGAAAAATAGAGCAATTATAATATAAAAGTTGCTGGTGAACGCAGCAGGCCAGGCAGCATCTCTAGGAAGAGGTGCAGTCGACGTTTCAGGCCGAGACCCAGCATCTCTAGGAAGAGGTGCTGCCTGGCCTGCTGCGTTCACCAGCAACTTTTATGTGTGTTGCTTGAATTTCCAGCATCTGCAGAATTCCTGTTGTTTGCAATTATAATATGTTTTGATTCAGATTTTGTTCATCAAAACATACAGTGAAATGCCTAGTTTGCATTAACAACCAACACACTCAAGATGTAGAGGGGGCAGCCTACAGGTCTTGCTACACATTCTAGCACCAACATAACATGCCCACCATGCTTGGCAGAACAATGCAGAACTCAACAAAACAGAGTACAACAAGCAACAAAGCAGTAAATGCAGAACAAGCCCCTTTCCTCCCTCTCAACCACTCATTCAACCACCCACACCAATACACAGTTCACTAGCCCCAGGACAGGCTGCCTTCTTTGGCTTCCAGTCTCCAGTGGACTCACAAATTTACAGTCACTGGGCCTTCGACTTCCCCAGCAGACTCAGAGAGTCATAGACTCGGGACTCTGGTCATCAGGCCTCAACTTCTGGACTTGCTATCAATCTTCAGGCTTTGATCTAGACTTGTAGTCTACCTTCAAGCTTCAATCATTGATACTGCCCAAGACTTGTCAATGAGGAACCCCTAACACTAGACCCGGTGGGATCTGAACACTAGGCTTTGAACTCCGGTCTTGCTAATTCCCATGCCTGTTGGGTCACTGGCCTTCATGCCTCCTCCCTGCTTAGAGCTTCAATCTCAGAACCCACTTATAACTCACTAACCTTGGGGACACTAGCCCTCAGCCATGCTGGTCTGCCAGCCTGGCATCTGACAATGGATATCTTTCATCACATCACATGTCTACATCACTGGCCTTTGAATGCAAAGCGTAGCCTGACCTCGAACTTCCCCACATCCTTGCCTTTAAATCCTAACCTGACTTCAAACTCCTCTCTCTGTTCCAAAACCATCCCTACAAACCTGAAAAAACAAGTAAGTCTGAGCTGCGACCTCAAGAGAGACTGCACCTCAGTCTGAGACCGCACCTCAGTGCTATCTTGATCAGAAGTGTTCAATTCCACATTTTGTGATGTTGGTCAAGGGATGAATATTAACCAGAAAGCTGGAGTTAACTCCCCAGTAAATCAGAATAATGCTATTATATATGTCTGCCTGAATTAACAAACAAGTAAATTTGAGCTCATTCCAAAACTTACTGTCCATGTTCAGTTCACCCTGTTCCATCCACCCTCTGTCCTATACTTGCGAATTTTCATTGGCTTCAAGTTAATCAATCATTCAGTTCTAAAAGTTCTCATCTTTGTTTAGAACTCGCTTCTGTCCTCACTTACTGCTTTGTCCTACAATCTCTGAAATATCTACTCTTTCCCAATTCATTACTTTTGCACTGTTGGGTCCAACTGTTTAACCGTTCCTTGCTTTGCAGTTTATCAATTAATTGTCTGCTGTTTAGTATGTTTCCTCGTGGTCACAGTATGTATATGCAGTTGTTCAGTGTGTCCTTTAGTGGTTACATTCTATGATTCTGGAAAGGTCTGGAAGCTTCTCTGGTGCTGCGTTATTTGAATAAAGGTGTTCTGATTGGCTGATTCTTATCTGCAAATCTGAATGAAATGTTTCTTATCTATCTGTATAAAAAGAGCTAACTATGCAGTCGCGCCATCTTCTTTCTGCTTCTATCTCCCTTCACTTAGTAGACCTCTATCACTGTCCTTGTTCAAATTTCTTTGTTCTATTAACACTTAATAAAACAATGGTGAAGCAATCTTGTGCTTCCTTCCTGACTTCCAAAAGAATCTTGACTTTAAAACTGTTATGCTTGGTAACTTCAAAACACTGGAGTCCGAAGAATGCAGATGTAGCTTCGAGTTTACTTTAAGCAAGGTGCACACGTATCACGTGGTAGTGTGATGACATATGCAATTAACATGTATTTACATATAACCTGTCATTAATTATTTAAATGAAATGTATAGATATATTCAGAGATCGGAGCTCTATATATATAGAAATATTAAATACACAACAAAAACTTCAGAATTCAACAGCACATTCTTGTTTTTAATTTCTCCAATATCTGCTGCTGTTCCTTCATTCTCTGTCTAATCTGCCAAAATATTCCCCTCAAGCTTTGTTTGTTAATGTTCTTATAGAGTATTTTATGTTAAAGATGCAATGCAAAAAAGTCAATGCCCTTAGATGCCTTAGCAAAGAATTATAAATTGTTGATTATGAATTTACTTGCTCATTATTTTCTTCATGTTTGCCTGTTGTTTAACCTCTTTAAAATATCACATCTGCAGGAATCTAACTAAATGTTGTTTTTGGTTTTACCCACCTGTGATTTGCAGTATAATTCTACCAAAGACTGGTGGCATAGTTCAGTATCTTGAAGTGAATTAAAGGTAGGTGACATTCATATTCATTCATTGGCGTAAGTATGTTTATAGATGCAAATAAATTTAATTACAATTCACACCAAAACCCCAGCTTTGTTTGGCTCTTTTCTTTCTGTCCACCAGGTGGCAAAGTAAATTCACAAACTTTAAAAAGAAGTGAAAATATTGTGAATGCTGAAAATTTTAAATGAAAGTAAAACCTTATTATAATCTCAACATTTCCCTCGTCTATACAGCTTCATTACTGTTTCTCTCAGCAACGTGGGTCCTTTTTCCTTTGCTACAAGGAATTAAAATACTCTAGACTCTGTAGTTAATTCAGATCAAGCAAACTGCTATCTACAGTCTCTATCACCTGGGATCCCAGGAATATTATACCATCTGATTATTTTATCCTCCAAGAGGACCACAAACATGTTGTGGTTTGGTGGCTTGTGTGCCTCAATGACCTGGAGAGCTATGCTGGCTGGAGCCAACACTTTATGCTTTGGCTCTTGGTAGGGTTACCCATGTAAAGCAGGTGAAAGGGTAGAGTAGCTGCTTCTCCCGCCACGTTCTACACGCCATGCCTTCTGCCATGATGTCCCTGTCCCTGTTGTTGCCACAACTCTGGGATTCTCTCTGCACCACCTGCAATGGACCTGTCCAATACTTTATCCTCCGCTAGATCCACTCTCTCAATAGCTAGTTCTTCGCCGTTCAGCAAGAAAAAATCCTTCTACATCTGAATGTAACAGTATTCCTGAGTTTCCAGCCAGGGCTTGTTGACTGACAGTAGTGAAAACCGAGAGGAAGCTACTAACATGATGAAGGAAGCACAGAACACCACCAGAGATGGAGGACCTTCATTGCTGCCCTAAACGCCAATGGCACAACAGGCGCAAGTGAGATTATTATATACAGCTAAATTTACTTAATGATCAACTAGCAATGCAAAGTGAAAAGGATATAGACTAACCTCTAAACAAACCACTGCCAGAAAAGTAAAGTATAGATAAAATAGCTATGATTAAATGTGCCCAACAGTGTTGTTAAAGTGTTTCGGACCAAAATGTCGACTGTACACTTTTCCATAGATGCTGCCTGGCCTGCTGAGTTCCTCCAGCATTTTGTGTGTGTTGCTTGGATTTCCAGCATCTGCAGATTTTCTCTTGTTTATGATTAAATGTGCATCTTCTTCTGAGGTCTGAACACCTCCTAAAGCACAATGCTCTCTCATCTTTTCCCATTAACATGTCATGTCCCTTTCCCCGTTATTTTTGAAGTGGCTTGCTAACAGTCAGTATTCATGCTCTTTATCCCCTGATCTCTCTAATCCTATCTCCATATTGGCATTTATTTTACATCTCACTCCTACTTCCTGCTTCTCTTTGAAACCCTCCACTCTCCCCTCAAGTTCTTAGGATCAATTGCTGATCCAAACCTTCAACTGATTTCCCTTTCTACAAATGCTGCTTTGAGGGGTTGAATTCCTCCAGCAGTTCTGTTTTTGTTTCAGGTTTAGACATCTGTAGTTTTATTTGTCTCCATTCCTGCTAATATCTCTGAATGGTCCATAGCTCAATTAACATGTGTGAAGGTATCTTTAGTTTAGATGATTTCTCATCAATGTGTTTCCCTTTTTACAGCATATCTGACTGCTTCTTACATCTCCTATTTGGCAATGTTCCTTATATGGGCCCTAGACTGAACCATAGGTCCTGGCCCTTCCTGGTTATCTCACTCAGTCAAATGATTCATGTGGTATAATGTGCACATAATAAAGAACTTCAGTTCCCAGTGAGCAATGCGAGGGGTTCATCTAGAAATGGAAGCTACCATGGTGACAGGCTGAGTGCGGACAGGGTTAAGCAGCAGTTCAGTAATAAAATGCCCTCACATATACCCACGCAAAGTTTTTCTTCATTAAGAACAAATATAACATTGTGTCAGAAGACCGCATGAAGTCTAAACAGGGAGTGTAAATAATTACTGTGCACAACTGAAATAAGTGCTTGACGTGACATAGAATGTCAATTTGAAATTAAATCAAGGGAATGTTAGTTTGGGGCTAAGACACTGATCTTTGAAGGAGGTGTCATATCTGAAAAGGGAGTGAAGCCTCACCCAAACAAGACATCAGCCATTGAAAACATGGAGAGGCCCTAAAGCAAAGAGAAGATGAGATGTTTCTTGGGGATGGTGACTTATCTGGCTAAGTTTAGCCCTCAACTATAAACTATGTCAGTAAACACAAAATACTCTGCAGATGCTGGGGTCAAAGCAACACTCACAACACGCTGGAGGAACTCAGCAGGTCGGGCAGCATCCATGGAAACGATCAGTCAATGTTTCCGGCCTTCAGTCCTGATGAAGGGTTCCAGCCCGAAACGTTGACTGATCATTTCCATGGATGCTGCCCGACCTGCTGAGTTCCTCCAGCGTGTATGTCAGTACCACTTAGGTCACTCCATGAGCAGCAAAACGAATGGATTTGGTCTCATGAGCAAGAAGACTGTTTTCAGATGTTGAAAAGAGTGATAATGATTTTTATGCTGAACAGTTATACTGAAGAGCACATGCTAAAGCTTTATGATCTGGAAAGTTGTACTAGGATCTCAGCTGATGCATTCCGGCATGGCCTTTGGACAGTGCTACTGCAACAGCCTGATGACACATGGCAACCTGTGGCCTATGCATCAAGAGTTTTTAACAAGCACGGAAGCCAACTATGCACAGAAAGAGCTTCTGGCCACCACATACACATGCAAAAGATTCCATCGGTACATCTATGGACAAGCTTTTGAAGTGGAGACAGACCATAAAACACTGGTCTCAATTATGTCCAAACCACTGAATGACTGTCCCATGAGGATACAGCGCACGTTGATAAAATTGCAGAAATATGATGTGAAAATGATCTACACACCAAGAAAATATATGTTTGCTGCTGATACACTGCCTCAGGCAGTCATCAAGAAAGGAAACGAGTGACCAAGAGGTTAATGCAGATATACAGGCCTCAAGGGTTCATGGGTGTTCAGAAATCGAATGGCAGAAGGGAAAAAGCTGTTATTAAAATGATGAGTGTGGGTCATTAGGCAGGTGGTAGAAATGAGAAGAGAGCATGCCCTCTATGGTGAGGGTCCTTAATGATGATAATGCCTTCTTTAGGCACTATATTCTGAAGATGTCTTCACTGGTGAGTAGGTTCATGCTATGATGAGGATAGCTGAGTCCACAAACCTCTGCAGATCCTGTGCAGTGGCCCTCCATATCAGGCATGAATCAACCAGTTAGAACGCTGACCGTGGTACATCTGTAGGAACTTGCAAGAGTCTTTGGTGATATCCCAAATTTCCTTGAACTCTACTGAAGTACAGCCACTGGCATGCTTTTTCGTGTTCACATCAATGTGTTGGGCTCAAGCTTCTCAGATGTTGGCACCCAGGAATTTGTAGCTGCTCACCCTTTTCACTGTGTGCATTCTCCCAACATCCCCTTTCTGAAGTCCACAATCAATTCCTCGGTCTTTCTGATGTTGAGTGAAAGGTTGTTGCTGTAACATCACTCAACCTTCCAGTCTGTCTCACTCCTCATCACCATCTGAGATTCTACCAACAACAGTGGTATCATCGGTTAAAGTATGAGATGTGCCTAGCCACACAGTCATGAGTGTAGAAAGAGATCAGTGGGTTAAGCCTACATCCTTGAGGTGCACCACTAATGATTGTCAATGCTTTATTTAACAGTGATGCAATGTGCTGCAGGAAAATTATAGGTTGCCCAGTGATGTTACTCAAAAATAGAAGCAGCATATTTCAGCAGTTAGCATATACGTTTCAAACATAAAGCATTGTGCCTCATGATTCATAATATTGCCAATTATCAACAAATTTCCCTTTCAGGGTTCTTTTGAAGAGCCTGACCTGGAGTTACATGCTGAGTACCATTCTTTGCAGGAATGGAACCCGCTCCCGGGGTTCCACAATCGGCCGCTATTCGGCATGCCAATGTCTCGGCCTAAGATTTTGGAACGGTTTCAGAAACCTAGGATCTCGAGTAACTGGAGACAGGCGAATCAAGGGTCGGTGTCGCCACAGGAGATCCGTGTGTCGTTGAGAGAGTCAGAACATCTGCTGTGTGCCTGGGGACCTGGGATCCTTGCCATCTCCGGGCACAGAGCTTGAAGAAAGCGATGTAACAGAATTTTAACATCGTAAACCAGCGAGTTGTTTGTTATGTCTCCCCACTCACTGGAAAATGGAATGGAGTCACCTCTTTTGCCCTTATTAGGAGCAAGAGAGCCTGCAGCATGTCAAATTATCGGGTGAACAATATAGTCTTTGGGGTAACTGCAAGTCTGTGTCTTTGGTATCGCTTTGCTCACGCTTGAGTGCTGGTAGTGTGGGTGCGCTTTATTTTTGCCGGTGGGGAGAGGGGGATTGTTGTTCGCTGCTGCTTACGCGCGGGAGGGGGGAGACTTCGGGGTTCTAACATTTAACTGACATTCATTCCTTGGGGCACTCCTCTGTTTTTGTAGATGGTTGCGAAGAAAAAGCATTTCAGGATGTATATTGTATAAATTTCTCTGACATTAAATGAACCTTTGAACTTTAAAAACAACTATCAGCCGCAACCTCAACAGAGACTTCAGTTCAGCACTAACTGTCAATGATGCTGAGCTGTCGAGATGTCAATTGAATTATTTTTTTCTACCTTGTCATCTTCCTTCAGGTATAAATTTCTGTATGCTCTCCAAACGTAAATCAAGATATGTCAAAATTAATTAGTTGAGGCAAAGCTTGTCTTGAGTAACACGACTGAATTATGTCTTGCAACTAGTGAAAGGGTTTTGAAGCAGAAGGCAAGTTATTCATTGCAGGATATTCAGCCGCTGACCACCTCATGTAGCCACAATATTTGAATAGTTATTCCGGATGAGCTTCTGGTCTAAGGCATGGTACAGGTTGTTGACAGTAAAAATACTTAGAGTACTTAATATTAGGGGTAATAAAGTATAATGCAAGAAAAGTAAATCACATGGGATAGATAGTTTAATGCTGGTGTATTATGTGTAAATACAATAAACTTAGAACATAGATTAGTACATGGAACTATGACGTGGAGGCTATTAGAGAGACTTGATTGAGACTGGGACAGGAATGGGTGCTTAATGTTCAAGGGCTTCAATGTTATAGAAAAGACTGAAAGAGAGGTAAAAGAGGTGTGGAAGTTGCACTTCTAATCAGGGACAATATCAGACCTGTATTCCACTGAGACTCTCTGGGCAGAATTCAAAAGTAGAACAGATGCAATCACTCTGATGGGATTGTACTACAGATTACCCAAAAGCCACCAAGACATTGAGAAAGAGGGATGCAGGCAGATTAAGGAAAGGTTTTTGTTATGGGGGACTTCAACTTCCCATATATAAATTGAGACCTTCTGACTGCAAGAGGTTTAGACAGAGAAGAATTTGTTGGGTGCATCCAGGAGAGTTTCTTACATCAAATGTAGATAGTCCAACAAGAGGAGGAGCTGTACTAGACCTGGAGTTGGGTAATGAATTGGGCCAGCCGACCAACTTTTCAGTAGGTGAGCGGATAGGGAATTGTGGCTACATCCCCATGAGTTTTAAAATAGCTATAGATAAGGATAAGTATGTACCTTGTGGGAGAGTAAATTACAAGAGCATTAGGCAGGAACCAGGGAGAGAGATAACTGGGAACATTTGTTTTTGGGCAAGTCCACATCTGGCATGTGGAGGATGTTTAAAGACCAACTGGACAGATTACGGGCCTGGTATGTTCTGGTCAGAAGGAAGGACAAGGACAGCAAGGTGAGAGAGTGTTGGATGTCAAGAGAAATAACGAATTTAGTCAAGAAGAAGAAGGAAAAATATGTAAAGCACACACCAATCCTTTCAGGGGGAGCAGAAGTGGAGGGAGTGAGCAATTTCAAGTTCATGTGTGTTAATATCTCGGAGGACCTAACTTGGTCCCAGCCTACAGATGCAGCTATAAAGAAGGCAAGACAGTGGCTATATTTTATTGGGAGTTTAAGGAGATTTGGAATGTCACCTAAAACACTCAAAAATCTCTACAGATGTACTGTGGAGAGCATTCTGACTGGCTGCATCAACGTCTGGAATGGGGAGGGGCGGGGAGAATGTTACTGCATGGAACTGAAGTAAGCTCCAGAGAGTTGTAAAATTACTCAGCTCCATCATAGGTATCCATAGTAGTATCCAAGACTTTTTCAAGGAGCAATGACTCAGAATGGTGCCGTCCATCATTAAGGACCCCTACCACCCAGGACATGCCCCCTTCTCACTGTTAGCATTGGGAAGGGAGTACAGAAGCCCGAAGGCACACACTTGGTGACTCAGGAAGAGCTTCTTTCCCTCTGTCATCTGATTTCCGAATGGGCACTGAAACCATGAACATTACCTCACTACTTCTTTATTTCTATGTTTGCACTACTTATTTAATGTAACTATTTGATACTCAGATACTTACTGTAATTCACAGGTTATTTTCCTATAATATCATGTATTGTATTGTACTGCTGCCACAAAGTTAACAAATGTCACAATATATGCAGTGATATTAGACCGATTCTCATTGTGGGTTTAGGACACTGGAATCAAATAGAACCTTTGAGAATTATAAGGAAGCCAGAAATTAACTCAAAAATGGAATTAGGAAAGCTAGGAGGGGCCATGAAATGTCCTTAGCAAATAAGATTAAAGAAAATCCCAAGGTATTCCATACATACAGTAAATCAAGAGTAAGAGGATAACTAGGGAGAGGGTAGGAACACCTAAGGCTATGGGGAGGGGCATTTGCTTTTATGCAGAGGATGTGGGTGAGGACCTTAGTGAGTACTTTACTTAAGTATTTACCAAGGAGAAGGACATGGAGGATAGAGAGATCAGTGTTGAGCGTATTGATATGCTGGAGTATTTTGAGATGAAGAAGGAAGTAGTGTTAGTTCTCTTAAAGAGCATCAAGATGGATAAGTTCTCAGGGCCTGATGGGATATAACCCAGGATATTGAGAGAGGCAAGAGAAGAAATCGCTGGGGTGTTGGCCAATATCTTCATCTCCTCTCTATCCACAGGTATTGTCCAGGTGGATTGGCAAGTAGCTAACGTTATTCCATTATTCAAGAAGGGAACCAAGGATAATCCTGGAAACTATAGACTGGTGAATCTCTTGTCAGTAGTAGGGAAGGTACTAGAAAGAATTCTTAGGGATATGATTTATGAGCATTTAGAAAAGCATGGCCAAATTAGTGAGAGCCAATATGGGTTTGTGTGGGGCAAGTCGGGTCTTACTAACTTAATTAAGTTTTTTGATGAGGTGATGAGGATGACTGATGAATGTAGAGCTGTGGATGTTGTCTACATGGATTTTAGTAAGGTAGCTGACAAGATCCTTCATAGGAGGCTCATCCTGAAGATTAACATGCATGGTATCTATAATGAATTGTTTGGTGGATTCAGAACTGGCTTGCCCATGAAAGACAGAGGGTAATAATCAAAGGGACTTATTCTAGCTGGATGACTGCATTCGAATCGGTTGTTCTTTATGTTTTTAATAATCGAATTAATGAGCTTTTAGCAAGACTGAATTTGTAGTTTTACTAAAATATAATTTGTATTTTTTCAATATCTGGTATTAGGCTCCACTTACTGATGGCAAAGTGATATAACAGTTAAATAACGGGTTTATCATCTTTCATTTTTCATTGACTAAGTGTTAAATATGCTATACCTCTGCGTTTTCTAATTGGCCCTTCCTTATCTCAGGAATTTGGCCTTTCCTCAGTGTGAAAAATGTTTGTTTCTGCAAAGTCAACATCTGACTTTGTCTTAGTCTTAGTTCTTTTTTTTAGTTTCATGTGCTCTGTGCTTGGTTCTTTGTTTAAACTTTCAATAAATGATCATAAAGCAATAAATTTTCAACTCATTTTTGGACTCCTAAATGAAGCTGAGCATGAAAAATAACCAGATCCAATAACTATGATTAGAAGTCTTCCATGAGGATCTGTACTGAAACATTTGCTATTTGTGAAGTATATAAATTACCTGGATGAAAACTTAGATCTTACAACCACAGACTTTGCTGCGGGGTCTACATGCCCCTGCAGGTGGGCTGTGCAAGAGGGTCAGCAATTGCACTCAAGAGTATGCACATTCCAGCTAATTACTGCTTCATTATGGTGGTCTTTAACTCCCTTCTTCTCATTGCAGTCCTGTCGAGACTTGACCCAAAGTACAGCAATGTTACACTACCTGCTTACCCTTGTCCTTGACTGTTTCAACAGACGCTGTAAAGGAGCGACATTCACTTAGCATTTAATTATTGCTTCCAACCACAAAGTTGACATTTAACTTTCAATTTGAAAGTTTTATTTAACAGTCTCGTTGGCCGAGCATTTATTGTTTTTCTTTTACTTTAAGTTCTACAACAGTTCTCATTAAAGTCAGTGAAATATTGACCTGCTTCAATGTCTCTCTTTCCGCACTTGGGTCATATCCGAACTTTCCGAGAGTAGTTGGGAAGATTAGTAACTTTGCAGATGATACGAAGATGGGTGGTTTTGTGGTAAGCATAGAAGGCTGGCAAAGAATACAGCAGGATATATATCAGTTGCAGATATGGGCAGAGAAATGACAGATGGGGTTTAACCTGGCCAAATATGAAGTCGTAGAGTTATAGCGTCATAGAAAATTACAGCACAGAAACAAAGCCTTCAACCCATTTAGTGTTGCATTTTGGTAGGTCAAATGTAAACAGACAGTGCCTTAACATTGTTGATAAGCAGGGGTATCTTGGGGTCCAAGTTCATAGCTCCCTGAAATGGCTACATCGGTTGATAGAATGGTTAAGAAGGCATAAATTACATACTTGCCTTTATTAGTCGAGGCATTGAGTTCAAAAGTTGGGAAGTTATTTTGCAGCTTTTTAAAACTCTAGTTAGGTCACATCTGGAGTATTGTGTATAGTTTTGGTCACCCAATTATGGGAAGAATGTCAAGGCTTAGGAGAGAGTGTAATAAAGGTATACCAGGATGTGGCCTGGATTAGAAGGCTTGTGCTATAACAAGAGGTTGGACAAATTTGGGTAGTTTTCTCTGGAGTGGTGAAAGTTGACGGGAGATCTGATAGAGGTTTATAAGATTAGAGGAATAGAGCAGACAAACAATATCTTTTTCAAAGGATTGAAATGTCTAGTACCAGAGGGTATGCATTAAGGTGAGAAGGGATAATTTCAAAGGAGATGTGAGAGGGCATGTTTTATTACAGGGAGTGGTGGGTGCCTGGAATGAGCTTCCTGGGGTGGTGGCAGAGGCAGAAATATTACAGACTTTTGAGAAGTCAATGTTCATGCCATCGGGTTGGAGGCTGATATGTCTATCCGCAACCTCATCTACTGTAAAGATGAAGCCACACTCAAACTGCGTCTGGGTAGCCTCCAACCTTATATTCCGTCTGGGTAGCCTCCAACCTGATGTCATGAACATTGACTTCTCTAACTTCCGTTAATGCCCCGCCTCCCCCTCGTACCCCATCCATTATTTATTTATATACACACATTCTTTTGTTCTCTCTCTCCTTTTTCTCCCTCTGTCCCTCTCACTATACCCCTTGCCCATCCTCTGGGCTTTTTCTCCCCCTCCCCCTTTTCTTTCTCCCTGGGCCTCCTGTCCCATGATCCTCTCATATCCCCTTTGCCAATCAACTGTCCAGCTCTTGGCTCCATCCCTCCCCCTCCTGTCTTCTCTTATCCTCCTCCTCCCACTTTCAAATCTCTTACTAGCTCTTCTCTCAGTTAGTCCTGAAGAAGGGTCTTGGCCCGAAACGTCGACTGTACCTCTTCCTAGAGATGCTGCCTGGCCTACTGTGTTCACCAGCAACTTTGATGTGTGTTGCCTGCGTTATTATTTCCTGCTCGCCTCAGAATAATCTTAACTGATGGATCCCTCAAATGGTTCACTTCAGTCGAACAGCCTCAAAAGTTTTCCGAGGATCTAAATGCAAGTTTGACAGTTTCGATATAGTCTAATAGTTATGTGGATTAAAAATTGTCTTCAACAGCTTAAATCAAAATGACAGTCTTCCATAGTTTAATGATAGATTTTATTTGCCTAGTGAATAAAGTCGATAGTTTGTTACAGTCTAACGGTTTCGAAGATTAAAAACTACCTTCGATAGTTTAAACTAAAATGATAATTTGTTACAGTCTACAGTTTAATGGTACACCTTATATTTTTTTTTTGCTACTTACGTTTCGGTAAAATGTGTATCCTGTTTCAAATTATAAGTATTTGCCATATTTTGCCACTAGGGAAGACACAAACAATCTCCCAGATGTAATAGTGGCCAAAAGACCTAGGGTAATGGATGAATTGAAGGAAATTTATATTAGGCAGGAAATGGTGTTGGATAGACTGTTGAGTCTGAAGGCTGATAAGTCCCCGGGACCTGATGATCTGCATCCCAGTGTACTTAAAGAGGTGGCTTTAGAAATCATGGATGCATTGGTAATCATTTTCCAATGTTCTATAGATTCAGGATCAGTTCCTGTGGATTGGAGGGTGGTTAATGTTGTCCCTCTCTTCAAGAAGGGAGGAAGAGAGAAAACAGGGAACTATAGACCGGTTAGCCTGACGTCGGTGGTGGGAAAGATGCTGGAGTCAATTATAAAAGATGAAATTACGACACATCTGGATAGTAGTAACAAGATTGGTCCAAGTCAGCATGGATTTACGAAGGGGAAATCATGCATGACTAATCTTCTGGAATTTTTTGAGGATGTAACTATGAAAGTGGACAAGGGAGAGCCAGTGGATGTAGTGTACCTGGACTTTCAGAAAGCCTTTGATAAAGTCCCACATAAGAGATTAGTGGGCAAAATTAGGGCACATGGTATTGGGGACAGAGTACTGACATGGATTGAAAATTGGCTGGCTGACAGAAAACAAAGTGTAGCAATTAACGGGTCCCCTTCGGAATGGCAGGCGGTGACCAGTGGGGTACCGCAGGGTTCAGTGCTGGGACCGCAGCTGTTTACAATATATATTAATGATTTAGATGAGGGAATTAAAAGTAACATTAGCAAATTTGCCGATGACACAAAGCTGGGAGGCAGTGTGAAATGTGAGGAAGATGTTATGAGAATGCAGGGTGACTTGGACAGGCTGGGTGAGTGGGCAGATGCATGGCAGATGCAGTTTATTGTGGTTAATTGTTTGGTTATCCACTTTGGTGGTAAGAACGGGAAGGCAGATTATTATCTAAATGGAGTCAAGTTAGGAAAAGGGGAAGCACAATGAGATCTAGATGTTCTTGTACATTAGTCACTGAAAGCAAGCATGCAAGTACAGCAGGCAGTGAAAAAAACTAATGGCATGCTGGCCTTCATAACAAGGGGAATTGAGCATGAGAGCAAAGAGGACCTTCTGCAGCTGTACAGGGCCCTGGTGAGACCACACCTGGAGTACCGTATGCAGTTTTGGTCTCCAAATTTGAGGAAGGACATTCTTGCTATTGAGGTTCACAAGGTTAATTCCCGGGATGGCGGGACTGTCATATGTCGAAAGATTGGAGTGACTGGGCTTGTATACGCTGGAATTTAGAAGGCTGAGAGGGGATCTTATTGAAACATATAAGATTATTAAGGGATTGGACATGCTGCAGGCAGGAAGCATATTCCCGCTGATGGGTGAGTCCAGAACCAGAGGCCACAGTTTAAGAATTAGGGGTAGGCTATTTAGAACGGAATTGAGGAAAAACTTTTTCACCCAGAGAGTGGTGGATATATGGAATGCTCTACGCCAGAAGGCTGTGGAGGCCAAGTCTCTGGATGCTTTCAAAAATAGAGATGGATAGAGCTCTTAAAGATAGCGGAAGCAAAGGTTATGGGGATAAGGCAGGAACTGGATACTGATAGTGGATGATCAGCCATGATCACAGTGAATGGTGGGGCTGGCTCGGAGGGCCGAATGGCCTACTCCTGCACCTATTGTCTATAGTCTATTGTCTATTTTTAAGATAATTATTTCTTGTCTTTTAAGATGGCTTTCTGAAATACTTTTTAAAAAGTTTAAAATGACCGAGCGTCTGTTTCAGTGTGCTCTACGTACTTGTTTTTACTTTGTTTAGTCTACTTGAGGCTGGTGTAAATTTAAAACATGGCAGTCCCCTACAGATTAAAGATTAACTTTGTTTATTCGTATGTATTAACGTACACTCGGTTTAAGTTTTTTAAAAAATTTAATTTATAAATCTGGACTTCTATTGTTTGAAGTTTTTTTTCTCCTAGCTTTAGTAAAAGATATATTCAGTTTTGAATTCAGGGTATCCGTTATATCTTTATGATAAAGCCATTTTTATTGTTTTTTTTCCCCTTGCGACTATTTAAAATAACTATGTTTGACTTGAGTTCTAAAGGACTGATTGCCCTTTTTTAAATTTGTAAAACATGAATAATCTATTAATAGTTTTTTTCTTTTTTTTGAAATTGGCTTTTTGTGATTCTTTAAAAATGCTTAGTAAAATGGTGGATGCTCAAAATGTGAGTGGAATGAATCCTTTTTTTTAAATTTTGGAACTTCGTCACTAAAGAGAATGGGGTAGAGTTTGGGGTAGTTTGCTTTCTAGCTGTCTATTGAGTCGTTTCCGGGTCTTGTAGGGTGGGGGAGGAGTGTCTTTTTTCTTCCTTTCTGTTTTCTCTGGGCTGACCTGAAACTACAAATATGTCTGACTGCCTCACTTCTGGTTCCTCTTTTGACCTGTTTTCCTTTTTTTGGGAACATGATTTCCCTGCAGTAGGATTAACCTTTTACACACTATATGATTTACTCACTGAAAATGGATGAGACTATTAATTTTGTTTCTTGGAATACTAATGGTTTGAACCATCCAATTAAATGAAAAAAAAATTTTAATATTTCATAGACTGAAAGCTCAGATTACTTTTGCACAGAACACTCAAGTGAAGAAGAAGGACAAACAACTTTTTTTAGGTTTTGGAGGGACATGAAGTTTCATTCTAATTCATCCGCAAAGGTGAAAGGTGTTTCTATATTTATTGACTGTCGATTCCATTTGTTCATTATGAGACTATTTCAGACCCAACTGGTAGATTTTTGTGAATTACCAGTTTACTTTGTAATCAAAAAGCTGTTATGGTTAATATTTATGCTCCAAATGTCAATTATCCTGAATTTTTAAAGAAAATTATTTGCATTATTCCCTAATTTAAATGAATATAAATTGATAATGGGTGGAGACTTTAATTGTTGTTTGAATCCTTTGATGGATAGATCTTCAGTTAAACAAATCCTACCAAATAAATCTGCATTTCTTATTAAAGGAGGGAGATGTCCTCCTTTTTTAAAGAAAGGGGCTTCCCTTCTTCCACCATTAGTTTACCTGGTCCATTTCCGACACCTCCCTCCCCTTTCTAGATCTTTCTGTCTTATCTCTGGAGACAGCTTATCCACTGATGTCTACTATAAGCCTACTGACTCTTACAACTATCTGGACTATTCCTCTTCTCACCCTGTCTCTTGCAAAAATGCCATCCCCTTCTCGCAATTCCTCCATCTCCGCCGCATCTGTTCTCAGGACGATGCGTTTCATTCCAGGACGAGGGAGATGTCCTCCTTTTTTGAAGAAAGGGGCTTCCCTTCCCCCACCATCAACTCTGCTCTCAAACGCATCTCCCCCATTTCACACACATCTGCTCTCACTCCATCCTCCCACCACCCCACTAGGAATAGGGTTCCCCTGGTCCTCACCTACCACCCCACCAGTTCCAGGTCCAACATATTATTCTCCATAACTTCCACCACCTCCAATGGGATCCCACCACTAAGCAAATCTTTCCCTCCCCCATTCTCTCTGCTTTCCGCAGGGATCGCTCCCTACGCGACTCCCTTGTCCATTCGTCCCCCCATCCCTCCCCACTGATCTCCCTCCTGGCGCTTATCCTTGTAAGCGGAACAAGTGCAACACATGCCCTTACACTTCCTCCCTTACCACCATTCAGGGCCGCAGACAGTCCTTCCAGGTGAGGCGACACTTCACCTGTGAGTCGGCTGGGGTGATATACTGCGTCCGGTGCTCCCGATGTGGCCTTCTATATATTGGTGAGACCCGACGCAGACTGGGAGACCGCTTTGCTGAACACCTATGCTCTGTCTGCCAGAGAAAGCAGGATCACCCAGTGGCCACACATTTTAATTCCACATCTCATTCCCATTCTGACATGTCTATCCACGGCCTCCTCTGCTGTCAAGATGAAGCCACACTCAGGTTGGAGGAACAACACCTTATATTCTGTCTGGGTAGGCTCCAACCTGATAGCATGAACATTGACTTCTCTAACTTCCGCTAATGCCCCACCTCCCCCTCGTACCCTATCCATTATATATTTTTATACACACATTCTTTCTCTGACTCTCCTTTTTCTCCCTCTGTGCCTCTGACTATACCCCTTGCCCATCCTCTGGGTTCGCCCCCCCCCGTCTTTCTCCCCGGGCCTCCTGTTCCATGATCCTCTCATATCTCCTGTCCAGCTCTTGCTCCATCCCTCCCTCTCCTCCTATCATTTTGGATCTCCCCCTCCCCCTCCCACTTTCAAATCTCTTACTAGCTCTTCCTTCAGTTAGTCCTGACGAAGGGTCTCAGCCTGTAATGTCGACTGTACCTCTTCCTAGAGATGCTGCCTGGCCTGCTGCGTTCAGCAGCAACTTTGATGTGTGTTGCTTGAATTTCCAGCATCTGCAGAATTCCTGTTGTTTGCATTTCTTATTAATTCTGTTTTAGTGGACTCTGGAATATCAGACATTTGGTGACTCTTAAGCGCTAATGATAAAGAATTCTCTTTTTTCTCACATGTATATCATAATTATTCGAGAATTGATTACTTTTTTATTGACTCCCGATTAGTACCATCTGTCACTGCTTATGACTATGATGCTATTGCTATTTCTGATCATGCACCTTTGAAATTATCAATTAGCTGATGTAAGTTTTAGAACTAGACAATGGCAGTTCAACTTGATCTTACTCCAAGACTTAAAGTTTGTTAGTTTCATTAAAGAACAGATCTTTTTTTTTCTTTTCAACTAACTCTACTGAAGGAATTTCCAGCAGGATATTATGGGAAACTTTCAAAGCATATATTTGTGGACAAATTATTTCATACTCTGCTGGATTAAAAAAGCGAACCAATAATGAAATCTATATATTGGTTGATAAGATTAAAGAAATTAATAAAGAATATTCAGTTACTCCCAATTTGGAACTTTATGAAAAGAGAGTTGAACTTCAGATGCAACATAGTTTGTTATTAACATCTCCTAATGAAAGACAGTTACTTAAGACTAAATTCCAATTTTATATACATGGTGACAAATCGGGGAAATTATTGGCCAATCAATTGAAAGCTGTTTCGGTTAAACGTCAGATTATTAAAGTTTGTAATCAGGATGGCAATTTTATGGTTGGCTATGATGGGATTAATAAAACTTTTCAAGAATTCTATACCTCTTTATATCAGTCAGCATTCCCTGATGATGCTACTACAATGCATGAATTCTTAGGGAAATTGAATATCCCCAAACTATCATCTGATGAATGTTTACTATTAGATACACTGATTACAGAGGAAGAACTACAGAAAGCAATTTCTTTAATGAACTCCGGTAAAGCTCCTGGTATGGATGGATATACAGTAGAATTTTTTAAATGTTTTTGCGACTGACGCTCTCCTTGCTTAAGTAGAATTTTTAAAGATGCCTTATTGTTAGGTAAATTACCACAATCCTTTTATGAAGTATCCATTTCCTTAATTCTTAAAAAACATAACGACTCTACTGTATGTGCTTCATACAGACCAATTTCTTTGTTTGTAGATTTTAAAATTCTTTCTAAAATAATGGCAATTAGATTGGAAAACGTGTTGCCCAAATTTGTTTCAGAAGATCAGACAGGATTTATTAAAAATCGTTACTCATACTTTAATGCATGTAAGATCATGAACACAGCGCAGCACATCACACAAACCAATCTTCCGTCCTTGGACTCACTTCACACCGCACGCAGTCGGAGCAGTGCTGTCAGGATAATCAAGGACACGACCCACCCAGCCAACACACTTTTCGTCCCTCTCCCCTCCGGGAGAAGGCTCAGGAGCTTGAAGACTCATATGGCCAGATTTGGGAACAACTTCTTTCCATCTGTGATAAGACTGCTGAACGGATCCTGACCCGGATCTGGGCCGTACCCTCCAAATATCCGCACCTGCCTCTTGGTTTTTTTGCACTACCTTACTTTCCATTTTTCTATTTATGATTTATAATTTAAATTTTTAATATTTACTAAAGGATTTGTAATCCAGGGAGCAGGAAGCACAGAATCAAATATCGCTGTGATGATTGTACGTGCTAGTATCAATTGTTTGGTGACAATAAAGTATAAAGTATGTTAGGAAATTATTGAATATTATATATACTTCCTCACCTAAAATTCCAGAATGTATTATTTCATTGGATGCTGAGAAGGCATTTGACAGAATTGAATGGAAATATTTGTTTAGTACACTTGAGAAATTTAATTTTAGTCCAAAGTTTATATCCTGAATTAAATTGATATATCATACACCTTTAGCCTCTGTAGTTACAAATGGTCAGAGATCTCCCTTTTTTAGGCTTTTTTGTGGTACGAGGCAGGGCTGTCCTTTAAGCTCTTTACTATTTAACATTGCTTTAGAACCCTTGGCAATTGCTTTTCAAAACTCACCAAATATATTTGGCATTATTCAGGGCTATGAAACACATAAGGCATCACTATATGCAGATGACTTGTTATTATATATTTCTAATCCAGAGAAATCCCTTCCTTCAGTAATATCATAACTTGCTCAATTTAGTAGCTTTTCTGGTTATAAATTAAATTTTGATAAGAGTGAGTTATTCCCATTAAATACGCAAACTTTAATTTACAGAAATTTTCCATTTAGATTGGCTACAGAATACTTTATGTATTTAAAATTACTAAGAAACATCAAGACCTATTCAAGGCTAATTTTTTACCTTTAATTGATCATATTAAACAATTATTAACTAAATGGTCTCTGATGTCCTTATCATTAGTTGGTTGAATCAATGCTATTAAGATGATAGTTCTACCTAAATTTCTTTATTTATTTCAGGTAATTCCAACTTTTATTCCTAAATCCTTTTTTGATATTATTGATTCTAAAATTTCTTCATATATATGGCAGAGTAAAAATCCCAGGTTGAGTAAGAAATATTTACAGAAAACCAAAAAGGATGGTGGTTTGGTGATGCCGAACTTTAGATTTTACTATTTGGCAATTAATATCCGAAATTTAACCTTTTGGACCCAAGAGTTAGATAAAACCCAAAGTCCAAGGTGGTTGAATCTTGAACGCGAGTCTGGGCAAGGATTTTCATTGGCGTCTATTTCAGGGGCTTCGCTCCCCTTTGCATTTACTAAATTGAACAAACAAATTACTAACTCAATAATTAAATATACAACACGAATATGGTTCCAATTTTGTAAATTTTTTGATTTGAATAAATTTACCCTTTCTGGCCTTATTTTATTTAATTTTTTTTCAACCATCCAGAATTGATCAAGCCTTTCTTTTTTTGGAAAATGAAAGGAATAAACGGTTTTTGTGATTTATTTATGGATAACTGTTTTAAGTCTTTTGAACAGTTATCTAATAAATACAATTTACCTAGATCGCACTTTTTTGGGTATCTACAGATTAGAAATTTTTTAAATGTTACTTTGCTTACCTTTCTGATGTCACATCAAATTGAGATTACGGAAAAAAACTTAAGTTTAAATCCCTTACAAAAGAGTGTAATAACAACTATCTACCACTTGATCAGGAAAATCCCTTCAGGGGTACCTGATAAAATAAAGAATGAATGGGAACGAGAACTTCAAGTAAAGATATCCATAGAAGAGTGGGAAAAGATTCTTAAATTAGTTAATACTTCTTCAACGTGTGCTAGACATACTTTAATACAACTTAAAGTTGTTCATAAAACATATATGTTAAAAGATAAACTAACCCATTTTTATTCCCATATAAACCCTATGTGTGACAGATGTAACTCTGAAGTTGCTTCTTTAACCCATATGTTTTGGTCCTGCCCTCTTTTGAAAAAATACTGGAAAGACATCTTTGATATTGTTTCAGCAGTTTTACCTATTGATTTACAACTTCATCCTATTACCGCAATTTTTGGATTACCAATCATTGATTCTAATTATTTATCATCTTCAGCCTGCTGTTTGACAGCATTTGTTATGCTGATGGCCAGAAGATCCATTTTATTTAAACGGAAAGATTTTGATCCCCCTAACAGCGATCCCCAACCACCGGGCCATGGACTGGTGCCGGGCTGCGAGGAAACGATATGATTTGACAATATGAGTCAGCTGCACCTCTCCTCATTCCCTGTCATGCCCACTGTTGAGCTTGAACGCACGCGTCATCCATGTCAGCGCCGGAAGGAGATCAACTCCTCAAGCTTGCAAATGATGGCGGGCTGAAGAGTATGTTTGACATAACATCTCTGCCGGCATTCTGGATCAAAGTCAAGGCTCAATATCCTGAGATAGCCACGAAAGCACTGAAAATGTTGCTTCCATTTCCAACTTATCTCTGCAATGAATGCAACGAAAGCTAAATTGCGGAATAGACTGGACATAAGGAACCTCCTTCGAGTATCACTGTCTCCCATCACCCCTCGATAGGACCGTCTTGTTGCAGGAAAACAAGCCCAGGGCTCCCACTGATCTGCGATATTGGTGTGTTGCAATGATTTTATATGTTCATACGGGGAAAATATGTGCTGTGTGTTTAATATCCAAACATTACTTAAAATGTTATGATGCTATTGACTTATATAACCATATAACAATTACAGCACGGAAACAGGCCATCTCGGCCCTTCTAGTCCGTGCCGAACGCTACTTTCACCTAGTCCCACCGACCTGCACTCAGCCCATAACCCTCCATTTCTTTCCTGTCCATATAGCTATCCAATTTTTCTTTAAATGATAATACCGAACCTGCCTCTACCACTTCTACTGGAAGTTCGTTCAACACTTACTTCAAGCTCCCCTGATAATTGACTTATCGCTATATTCATGCGAGGAAAATATGCGCTGTGTGTTTAATATTAAATTCGTTAGATAAACCCTTTTAGAAACGAAATTAACAGTTATCACCTATATTGTGTTCGTGATTAACACCCCCCCCCCCGAACAGAATCGCCAAAACCGATTTGTAGGAAAAGTGGGCATGTACACGCAAGCGCAAATCACGCATGCGCACTGGTGCCCGCGCAAGGTCATGGCC
Source organism: Mobula birostris (assembly GCF_030028105.1). Classification (NCBI taxonomy): domain Eukaryota; kingdom Metazoa; phylum Chordata; class Chondrichthyes; order Myliobatiformes; family Myliobatidae; genus Mobula; species Mobula birostris. Next base: position 19,075,674 of record NC_092378.1, read on the forward strand.
ATTGTAGTCTTTCTCGGGAGTAAACCCAACGTATTTGACTGCTACTCTTGTTCGTTGGCAACCCTACCACCCACCACCCCCCGCCCCCACCACCACCAGTCGGCCGGTCCGCAAGAATATTGTCAATATGAAACCGGTCCGCAGTGCGAAAAAGGTTGGGGACCCCTGCTCTACTACACTTCAATGGTTTTCTCAAACTATAGCTTGTTTAAACCTAGAAAACCCTTGCCAGGATCAACCCACGAAAAATGGGAGGTCCCGACAACATCCCTGACGTGTGCGCAAGGAATGTGTTGATGTATTAGCAGATGTCCTAACAGACATTTTCAACATCTCCCTTAGTCAAGCTATTGTCCCCAGATGCTTCAAAACCTCCACAATCATCCCTGTAGCAAAGAAGTCAGTTGTAGCCCGTCTGAATGATTACCGTCCCATTGCCCTGACCCCCATAGTGATGAAATGTTTTGAACGCTTTGTCAAGCCTCATATCACAGCCAGCCTCTCCTCATCGCTGGATCCTCTACAGTTTGCTTATCGTCCAAATCGCTCTACGGAGGACGCAATATCCACCACACTGCACACAGTTTTCTCTCACTTGGACAACAAAGACACTTATGCCAGAATCCTGTACATTGATTTCAGTTCAGCATTCAATATCATCATCCCGCAGAGACTAGTGGAGAAACTGTCACTGCTTGGCCTTAGCACTGCCATGTGTCGCTGGATCCTGGATTTCTTGACAGAGAGACCACAGTCAGTCCGTGTTGGCAGGAACATCTCTGACTCCATCACACTGAGCACTGGATCCCCACAAGGCTGTGTGCTTAGCCCATTGCTGTTTACACTGCTAACACATGACTGTGCAGCCAGATTCAGGAGAATCTGATCATTAAATTTGCAGACGATACCACAGTGGTGGGGCTCATCAGCAAAGATGATGAAACAATGTACAGGGATGAGGTTAAACACCCAGAGAGCTGGTGCAGGGATAACAACTTGATGCTTAATGTCACCAAAACCAAGGAGATGATCGTTGATTTCAGACGGTCTCAGCCTGAGCACACACCCCTCAGCATCGGCGGCTGCACAGTGGAGAGAGTGGAAAACATCAAGTTCCTTGGGGTGCAGATCTCGGACAATTTCACCTGGTCCAGGAACACCACTGGGATTGTGAAATGGGCCCAGCAGAGATTGCACTTTCTGAGGAAGCTTAAACAAGCATCACTCCCCACTAACATCTTAACTACATTCTACAGAGGCGTGGTTGAGAGTGTGCTGACCTTTTGCATCACAACCTGGTACTCCAGCTGCAGTGCTGTCGACAAAAAAGCCTTGCAGAGGGTGGTTAGGGGAACAGAGAAGGTTATTGGGGTCTCCCTACCTTCTGTCCAAGACCTGTTTCAGAGTCGATGCCTCCAGAAGACACGGTTCATCATTAAAGACCCCTCACACCCTCTCCATGAACTGTTTGTCCTTCTGCCATCAGGCAAATGTTACAGGAGCATCAAAACTAAAACCACAAGGCTACTAAACAGCTTCCTCCCACAGGCAGTCAGACTGCTAAATAGCTGCTCCACCTGACTCTGCTTTGGACACTTTTAACTTGCACTGGACACTTATAACTGATTTTAACTGACATGTGGCTATTGTGTTTTACTATTTATTGTTATGTTTATTATTTAGTGTTGCATTTGTTATGTTACAATTGCACTGCTCCTGGGAAATGCTGTCTCATTCTGCCCTGCAGAGCTGATGTACGGTTAGAATGACAATAAAATTTTTTGAATCTTGAATCTTGAAAAAATCAGGAGTAGCACGGTTAATTCCTCGATTATATTCGAGGAAACTTGGGAGTCCTTTACTCAATATTTCCATACATACGACTTAAGTTGATTTTTATTTTGAATCCTTTTTCCTAATATTTAATTGTTTATGGAAGGAGGAACGGGGTTAAGGACAGAATAATTATAATTGATAAATCATGGCAGCCCAGTTTTTTTTTCTCCGTTTTGTTTTCTGTTTAGTTTAGGGGTTTTTGTTATTTTTTTGGTTTTATTTTTCTTGAACAAATCTTTTGAACTTTTTTTTGGTTTCAATTATCAAGAGATTGGGAGGACCTGTCTGGATATGATATTTGTAAGTTATGTTTGTATATATGATTCCTATTATTGTATCCTGTTCTCTTGGTATTGTTATTATTGGTATGTTCATTTAACTGATTATAATGCAATAAAAAGATTTGAAAAGAAAGAAAGAAGGAGCCCAATGAGCCAGGTGTTGCGAAAGTGATAAGGACGACAGAAACAACAGTGGTGTGCAGCAAAGCATCTCTGAACGCACAACCCTTTGAACTTTGAAGTGGATGTGCTACAGCTGCAGAACATAGTTTCCTGATCAATCAGGGCATCAAAGAATATCAAAGGGCATCGGAGAAGGAATTCTGAGAATCGGAGCGGGAGTGCGGAGGAAGCCATTTTTGAATTGCTTTTTTTTCCATCGGCGTTCAGAGAGGTGGGACTGCGCAGGCGTGTGACGTCGGACAGTGAAGCGCGGAAGATTTAAAAGGAACAGAGCCTTATATAGCGGGCAGCAGAATTTGTGGGCGGCGGAGTGAGCCAGGAGCAGAGTGAAGGCTTAAGGGCTTCGGCTCAACGGGCTTAGGCGGAAATTGTCGAGGCGGAGAGGGTTTGGTATTCATTTTTTGCTGTTGAGGAGGGGGCAGTATGAGTGTGAGGGCAGTTTGTTGTTCTGGGTGCCGGATGTGGGAGGTCGTGGAGTCTCCAAGCTTCCCGGACGTTCACATCTGCGCCACGTGCGCCGAGATGCAGCTCCTAAGGGACCGCGTTAGGGAACTGGGGCTGCAGCTCGATGACCTTTGTCTGGTCAAGGAGAGTGAGGAGTTGATAGAGAGGAGTTACAGGCAGGTGGTCACAGTGGGGCCATGGGAGACAGGTTGAGAAAAAGTACTGCAAAGGTAGTAATCTCGGGATTACTACCTGTGCTACTCTACAGTGAGAGTAGGAATGCAATGAGGTGGAGGATAAATGTGTGGCTGAGGGATTGGAGCAGGGGGCAGGGATTCAAGTTTTTGGATCATTGGGACCTCTTTTGGCGCAGGTGTGACCTGTACAGAAAGGACGGGTTACACTTGAATCCTAGGGGAACCAATATCCTGGCGGGGAGATTTGCGAGGGCTACTGAGGTGACTTTAAACTAGAATGGTTGGGGGGTGGGAATCAAATTAAGGAGACTAGGAGAGAGGAGGTTAGTTCACAACAGAGGGATGGGAACAAGTGCAGAGAGACAGAGGGGTGTAAAATGAGGGTAGAAGCAAAAAGTAATAAGGTGAAAAGTAAAAGTGGCAGGCCAGCAAATCCAGGGCAAAAATCAAAAAGGGCCACTTTTCAACATAATTGTATAAGAGCCAAGAATGTTGTAAAAGCCAGCCTGAAGGCTTTGCGTGTCAAAGCAAGGTGCATTCGTAATAAGGTGGATGAATTAAAAGTGCAGATTGTTATTAATGAATATGATATAGTTGGGATCACAGAGACATGGCTCCAGGGTGACCAAGGATGGGAGCTCAACATTCAGGCATATTCAATATTCAGGAGGGATAGACATGAAAGAAAAGGAGGTGGGGTAGCATTGCTGGTTAGAGAGGAGATTAACACAATAGAAAGGAAGGACATTAGCCGGGAGGATGTGGAATCGATATGGGTAGAGCTGCATAACACTAAGGGGCAGAAAACGCTGATAGGAGTTGTGTACAGGCCATCTAACAGTAGTAGTGAGGTTGGGGATGGTATTAAACAGGAAATTAGAAATGCGTGCAATAAGGGAAGAGCAGTTATAATGGGTGACTTCAATCTACATATAGATTGGGTGAACCAAATTGGTAAGGGTGCTGAGGAAGAGCATTTCTTGGAATGTATGCAGGATGGTTTTTTGAACCAACATGTCGAGGAACCAACTAGAGAGCAGGCCATTCTAGATTGGGTATTGAGCAATGAGGAAGGGTGAATTAGCAATCTTATCGTGAGAGGCCCCTTGGGTAAGAGTGACCATAATATGGTGGAATTCTTCATTAAGATGGAGAGTGACATAGTTAATTCAGAAACAAAGGTTATGAACTTAAAGAAGGGTAACTTTGAAGGTATGAGACATGAATTAGCTAAGATAGACTGGCAAATGATACTTAAAGGGTTGTCGGTGGATATGCAATGGCAAGCATTTAAAGATCGCATGGATGAACTACAACAATTGTTCATTCCAGTTTGGCAAAAGAATAAATTAGGGAAGGTAGTGCACCTGTGGCTGACAAGGGAACTTAGGGATAGTATCAATTCCAAAGAAGAAACATACAAATTAGCCAGAAAAAGCGGCTCAACTGAGGATTGGGAGAAATTCAGAGTCCAGTGGAGGAGGACAAAGGGCTTAATTAGGAAAGAGAAAACAGATTATGAGAGAAAACTAGCAGGGAACATAAAAACTGACTGTAAAAGCTCTTATAGATATGTGAAAAGAAAAAGATTGGTTAAGACAAATGTAGGTCCCTTACAGGCAGAAACAGGTGAATTGATTATGGGGAACAAGGACATGGCAGACCAATTGAATAATTACTTTGGTCTGTTTTCACTAAGGAGGACATAAATAATCTTCCGGAAATAGTAGGGGACAGAGGGTCTAGTGAGATGGAGGAACTGAGGGAAATACATGTTAGTAAGGAAGTGGTGTTAGGTAAATTGAAGGGATTAAAGGCAGATAAATCCCCAGGGCCAGATGGTCTGCATCCCAGAGTGCTTAAGGAAGTAGCCCAAGAAATAGTGGATGCATTAGTGATAATTTTTCAAAACTCTTTAGATTCTGGATTAGTTCCTGAGGATTGGAGGGTGGCTAATATAACCCCGCTTTTTAAAAAAGGAGGGAGAGAGAAACCGGGGAATTATAGACCGGTTAGCCTGACATCGGTGGTGGGGAAAATGCTAGAGTCAGTTATCAAAGATGTGATAACAGCACATTTGTAAAGCAGTGAAATCATCAGACAAAGTCAGCATGGATTTGTGAAAGGAAAATCATGTCTGACAAATCTCATAGAATGTTTTGAGAATGTAACTAGTAGAGTGGATAGGGGAGAACCAGTGGATGTGGTGTATTGGGATTTTCAAAAGGCTTTTGACAAGGTCCCACACAGGAGATTCGTGTGCAAACTTAAAACACACGGTATTGGGGGTATGGTATTGATGTGGATAGAGAATTGGTTGGCAGACAGGAAGCAAAGAGTTGGAATAAACAGGACCTTTTCAGAATGGCGGGCAGTGACTAGTGGGGTACTGTAAGGCTCAGTGCTGAGACCCCAGTTGTTTACAATATATATTAATGACTTGGATGAGGGAATTAAATGCAGCATCTCCAAGTTTGCAGATGACACGAAGCTGGGCAGCAGTGTTAGCTGTGAGGAGGATGCTAAGAGGATGCAGGGTGACTTGGATAGGTTAGGTGAGTGGGCAAATTCATGGCAGATGCAATTTAACGTGGATAAATGTGAGGTTATCCACTTTGGTGGCAAAAACAGGAAAACAGGTTATTATCTGAATGGTGGTCGATTAGGAAAAGGGGAGGTGCAACGAGACCTGGGTGTCATTATACACCAGTCATTGAAAGTGGGCATGCAGGTACAGCAGGCGATGAAAAAGGCGAATGGTATGCTGCCATTCATAGCAAGAAGATTCGAGTACAGGAGCAGGGAGGTACTACTGCAGTTGTACAAGGCCTTGGTGAGACCACACCTGGAGCATTGTGTGCAGTTTTGGTCCCCTAATCTGACGGAAGATGTTCTTGCCATAGAGGGAGTACAAAGAAGGTTCACCGGATTGATTCCTGGGATGGCAGGACTTTCATATGATGAAAGACTGGATGAACTAGGCTTATACTCGTCGGAATTTAGAAGATTGAGGGTGGATCTTATTGAAACCTATAAAATCCTAAAGGAATTGGACAGACTAGATGCAGGAAGATTGTTCCCGATGTTGGGGAAGTCCAGAACGAGGGGTCGCAGCTTGAGGATAAAGGGGAAGGCTTTTAGGACCGAGATTAGGAAAAACTTCTTCACACAGAGAGTGGTGAATCTGTGGAATTCTCTGTCACAGGAAACAGTTGAGGCCAGTTCATTGGCTATATTTAAGAGGGAGTTAGATATGGCCCTTGTGGCTAAAGGGATCAAGGGGTATGGGGGGAAGGCTGGTACAGGGTTCTGAGTTGGATGATCAGCCATGATCATACTGAATGGCGGTGCAGGCTCAAAGGGCCGAATGGCCTACTCCTGCACCTATTTTCTATGTTTCGATATGGCAAGAAGGCAGGTGCATGGGGTTGAGTGGAATACAGGATCAGCCATGATGGAATGGCAGCAAAAGGCTCAATGGGCTAAATGGCCTAATTTTGCTCCGATGTCTTATGGTCTTCTGGACCACACTGAATTCCACTATTGTGACTACTCTCTGAAGTACTTTATAAAGCAGCCATGAGTGTAAATTTCAGCAATTAATGTGATCAAACCAAATGTAAATTGTGCATCATGATGTCATAACACTGCTAATCATCAACAAATTAATGATACTTGAGTCACAGAAGGAGGACGATGAGCTCATTAGTACCCATGGTTATTACCTAAAAAATGATTTGAGGGGAAAGTAACTTTGCAGATCATATTTGTGGCTTTGGAGGATCCAACGCAATAAAGTTCCTTCCAGGTAATTTTTATATGATGACTTCAGTACAAGAGGCTTTCTATCCACCTAGATTTCTAGTCTTCTCAGAATGCTAAAACAATCCAATCTTTCCTCAAAGCTGAATTAACCAGACTTAGAAATATTTTTATATACTTCTTCCCTCATGCCATCAGATCTTCCCTTTTGGCAAGATCAATATCAATATTCCAACTGTATTTCTCTATGTCAATTGAATTATCTTTTACACTTTGTCACCTTTCTTCAGGCATATGTTTCTCCATTCTTTCCAAAGAGAACTTGAAATAAGTCAAGATAAATTATGTGAGGCAAAACTTGGTTTGAATTATATTACTGAACTATGCATTTCAAATAGTGAAAGGGCTTTGAAGCAGGAGGCAAGTCATTCATTTCATTGAGCCAGTTGTTGCCATTGTAATAAACATAGAAGAAACATAGAAAACCTACAGCACGATACAGGCCCTTTGGCCCACAAAGCTGTGCCGAACATGTGCTTACCTTAGAACTACCTAGGCTTACCCATAGCGTTCTATTTTTCTAAGCACCATCTATCCATCCAGGACTCTCTTAAAAGATCCTATCAATTCTGCCTCCACTGCCGCCGCCAGCAGCCCATTCCACACACTCACCACTCTCTGCGTAAAAAAACTTACCCCTGACATCTCCTCCGAACCTACTTCCAAGCACCTTAAAACTATGCCCTCTCGTGCTAGCCATTTCAGCCCCGGGGAAAAGCCTCTGGCTATCCACATGATCAATGCCTCTCATTACCTTGTACACCTCTATCAAGTCACCTCTCATCCTCCGTCGCTCCAAGGAGAAAAGGCCGAGTTCACTCAACCTATCCTCATAAGGCATGCTCCCCAATCCAGGCAACATCTTTGTAAATCTCCTAAGCACCCTTTCTATTGTTTCCACATCCTTCCTGTAGTGTGGTGACCAGAACTGAGCACAGTACTCCAAGTGGGGTCTGACCAGAGTCCTATATAGCTGTAACACTACCTCTCGGCTCTTAAACTCAATCCCAAGATTGATGAAGGCCAATGCACCGTATGCCTTCTTAACCACAGAGTCAACCTGCATAGCAGCTTTGAGTGTCGTTTGAGAGATTCTGGGAAGAATGCCATGCTGATACACCCAGGCTTTAAACTTCCCAGGTAGGCCAGACTTGTCCACAGATTTCAGCCAGCCATCCAACTCGGTGCAGGTTGCCTGAATGGATGTTGTGTCCCTTAAAGAGCTGTCAAAAACTTTGCCTAAGCTCTCGACTGGCTTTTCTGTGATGGTTGGGGTGGCTGTGCCTGCGATGCTGAACCAGAACTTATTCTCCACCTTCCCTTTCCTCAGCACCATCGATCTTGATTTGGCAGGATTGAAACGCATCCGGGCCCACTCCACCAGCTTTTCGAGCTCTTGCAGAATCCTCCGGCAGCCTGGGACTGATTCTGTGGTGACTGTGAGGTCATCCATGAGTGCCCTGATAGGTGGTTGCCGTTGAGCGGAATTCATTCTGGGCCCTCTGCACTCTGGTTCAGCAGACTTAGTGAGCATGTTCATGGCCAGGGAGAGCAGTGTCACTGAGATAGTGCACCCTGTGATGATGCCGATCTCCACCTTGTGCCAGGTTGATGTAATTGCTCCTGAAGAGACCCTCATCCTGAAATTGCTGTAATAATCGGCGATAAGGTCTCTGATTCTGCTGGGGATGTGATATTTGGTCAGTGTGAGCTGCACCAGCTTGTGCGGAATGGAGCCATATGCATTTGCCAGGTTGAGCCACAACACTGACAGGTTGCCCTTGTTCTCTCTGGCCTCCCTGATGAGCTGTGTCACCACACCGATGTGCTCCAGACAGCCGGGCATCCCTGAAATGCCACCCTTCTGGACTGATGTATCAATATAGGTGTTCTTTGCTAGGTAGGTGCACAGCCGGTTAGAAACGGCACTGAAGAAGATCTTTGCCTCAACACACAACGGGGAGATGATGCAAAACTGATCTATCTGGGTGGCATTTTCCTCCTTCGGGATCCACACCCCTTCAGCCACTCTCCACTGTTCTGGGATTTTCCCCCTTCTCCAAAAGGTTCTCAGGATCTTCCACAGATGAAGCAGGAGTTTGGGGCAATTCTTGTACACTTTGTACGAGGTGTTGCTTGGTCCTGGAGCCGAGCTTGCCCTTGCTTTGCGGACGACCGCTCTGACTTCCTTTAGTTGCAGCTCTGACATGTCGAACTGCACATCCGGTTCAGGTGAGTCTATTAGGATGTCGCACTCTCCCAACTCCTGCTCTCTTTCAGGATCATTATATATCTTCTTCAGATGTTGGTCTATGTCTTCCTGCGAACAGGCCGGTTTCCCACTGCGCTTCTCCCCCAGCAACTCCTTGGTGAACTTGAAGGGGATGGCGATAAAGGCAGCACATTTTCGGGCCCTTTCACGACGCCACCTCCAATGCCACTCTGCCCGGCAGAGGACCCTGATCTTCTTTCATAGTATGCACATCAGCTGGGCCAAGCCAATGCGCTCCTCTTCTCCTGCCTCCTTGTATTGGGACTTCAGCGCTTTCATCTCCTGCCTAATGTTGTGGATCCTCAATGCTCTTCGGTTCTTCGAGTAAGATGTTTTGGAGCCTTCCTTCCTCCTCTTCTCCAAACCGTTCAGCGGCGATACTGACAGTAATTGTTGTCATGGTTTGCAGCTTCCTATCAACCCCTCCCTTCGCCGTTGCCTCCAGAATTTGGTTAACATCTTCATCAAACTGCTTCTACAGTGAAGTCATGTTAGCTGCAGCCCACTTGATCCGCCTCCTGTTAGACTTCATGTTAGAAGGATTAGTTTGCAACTCTTGGAGGTTCCGGGCACTATGGGGTGACTCCAGGCCTGGCCCCTCCTTCGTCTCACCAGGTTGGACACCTGCGCGTTCTGCTGCTCCTGCTCCCGCCAAACACTTCATCCTCGCTTGGTGGATCTTCGAGCCACGATCGTTCTTGCAGATTTTGCCATATGCACACTGCTTCCTCATCATCGTTTGCTCATTGCCTGGGTCTGATGTCGTTGTGTCCATCCGACTGGGGTGCTCATCCTCCCCCCCCTCTCTCTCAGGCACCCCTGGGGGTATCTTTTCCTTAGATTCATTGTAGCTATTGTGGGGTCCTTCTCGCAGAGGACACAGATTGGGTTGCCAGCCCGTTCTGCCCTGGTTGCCGTCTCTCCGGGCTGTCACTGACTCTCCAGTTGTCACCACTCTTTTCACAGTTGTCACCCAGTCTTTCCTGGTTGTCACTGATGAACTCAGGGTGTAAGCTGTGTACGTATATCTATTGATGCTTCTGGACACATCTTCAGTGAAGTTCCTGGAATCATCGGGTGTTTTGAGTCTTTCAACATCATACAACCTCCTGCAGGTGACCCAGCCGGGGCTGATCAGACCCCAGCTTGTGTCCAGATGGCTAGCTACTTATGACTCCATGGCTCCCCTCTTTTGAGCCACAACCATCTTGAGGCCCTCTCTGCTGCATCGGTGGTACTGCGGATGGCTCTCCTCTTTCTCTCTCCCTCGATGCCCAAAATGCTGAAGGCTCTAACTAAAGAATGGGCTACGAATCCCCTACAACCAACCTCCACTGGGAGGCACCTCGCTCTCCCTCCAGCCTGCTGACAGTTGCTGACCAGTCCTGCGTACTTGGAGAGCTTCCTTTCAAAGGCCTCTTCCAAGCTATCTTCCTATGGTACTGTCAGCTCCAACAGCACCACCTGCTTAGTCGACTCAGACACTAGGACAATGTCTAGTCGCAGGGTGGTGGCTGCGATATGGTTGGGGAACTTCAGCTGCCCTTCGAGGTCCACCAACAGCTGCCAGTCCCTTGCAGAGGTCAGAATGCCTGCAGATGTTCTTTTGGGAGGTATTGGCTGCTCCCCAGCTCCCCGGCAATGGTCTGCTTGGAGGGTCGGAACTGCTTCGCCCACTCAACTCCTGCGCTGACGGCTTCAGCGATGGTCTTCAGGACCTGATCATGCCTCCACCTGTACCGTCCCTCACCAAGTGCCCTTGCACAGCCGCTGAGAATGTGCTCCAGGGTTCCTCGCTTGGGGCACAGTGGGCACGCAGATGACTCTGCCTTGCCCCATGTGTGCAGGTTTGATGGGCTTGGAAGCACATCGTACACTGCCTGGATGAGAAATTGGATGCGGTGTGGTTCGGCTTTCCAAAGATCAGCCCAGGTCACTTTCCTCTCAAGTGCATTCTCCCATCTTGTCCAAGCTCCCTGTTGCTTCATTCCCACCGCCTTGCAGGCTCTCATCTCCTCCACTACTGCTCTCACCCCCTCCTGAACTAGACGACGCCTTTCCTTCCCTCTGGTGTCCATTTGGGGAGTCGGAAAAGATCCTAGCCCAGCTCGGCCTCGTGTGACGCAGCCTCGCCTCTGCCTCCTGAACAGCTTCCTCTGCCCTCCACTTCCTGCCAGTACTTACTTGGATCCCTGCTCTAGCTAGCTTCGGGTCACTTGAGTCCCTATACTGTAGCACTTCTCTGGCTCTTGTTACCTTGAATTCTTCCTCCAAGGATTTGAAGGGCAGTTGCAGTTTGTTGTGGTGTCCATAGAGTGCGATGCTGCTCAGGCTCTTTGGCAGCCCCAGCCATCTGCTGAGGTGGTTGCTAACCCTCCTCTCTAAGGTTTTGACTGTGGAGATTGGAAATGCATAGACGAGCAGGGGCCACAGGATTCTGGGAAGAACGCCATGCTGATACACCCAGGCTTTAAACTTCCCAGGTTGGCCAGACTTGTCCACAGATTTCAGCCAGCCATCCAACTCGGTGCAGGTTGCCTGAATAGATGTTGTGCCCCTTAAAGAGCTGTCAAAAACTATATATATATATATATATATATATATATATATATATATAGATATAGATATAGATACAGATATATAGATAGATATACAAATATATAGATATATATATAGATATAAATCCAATGCTTTTTATGATAGCAAAATCAAAATAAGAATCGGGTTTAATATTACTGGCCAACGTCATTACACTTGTTGTTTTGCAGTAACAGTACATTGCAATAGATAAAAATGAAAACTATAAATTATAATAAGAAATATATATAAAAATTAAATTAAATAGATTGTGCAAAAAGAGGAGGAAAAACTGAGGTAATGATCATGGGTTCGCTGTCTATTCAGAAATCTGATGATGGAGGGGAAGAAGCTATTCCTGATCCATTAAGCATGTGACTTTAGGTTCCTGTACCTCCCCCTTGGTGGTGGTAATGATAAGAGGACATGCTGTTGGTGATGGGTGTCCTTAGTGATGGATGCTGCCTTTTTGAGGCCTCACCTTCTGAATGTATCCTGGATGCCAGGGAGGCTAGTGTCCAAGATTGAGCTGGCTGAGTTTACAACTTTCAGCAGCTTTTTCTGACCCTATGCACTGGCCCCTCCATACCAGATGGTGATGCAACCAGTTAGAATGCTCCCCACAGTACATCTGTAGAAATTTGCTGGTGTCTTTCGTGACATACCAATTCTCCTCAAACTGCTAATGAAATATAGCTGCTCTTCTGCATTCTTTGTAATTGCATCAATATGTTTTGGGCCCAGGATAGATCCTCAGAGATGTTGACACACAGGAACTTGAAATTGTTCATCTTTTCCACTGCTGATCCCTCCATGAAGAATAGTAGATGTTCCCTCATCATCCCATTCCTGAAGTCCTCAATCAATTCCTTGGTCGTACTGATGTTGAGTACAAGGTTGTTGCTGTGACACCCGCAAGCTGCTGACCCATCTCACTCTTGTATGCTTCCTCGTCACCATCTGAAATTCTGCCAACAGTAGTTGTGTCGTCGACAAATTTATAGTTAGCATTTGAGCTGCACCTAGCCACAGAGTCATGGGTGTAGAGAGAGTAAAACAGTGGTTAAGCACATAATCTTGGCATGTGCCAATGTTGATTGTCAGTAAGGAAAAGATGTTACTTCTGATCACACAGTTTCCTGGTGAGGAAGTCAAGGATACAATTGCAGAGGGAGGTACAGAGGAGCTTGAAGCTTGTTGATGAGATTAGAACTGACGGTATGAATTGAGCTGCAGTCAATAAATGGCAGCCTAATTCCTCCCACTACCACTCAACCACTGCAATTGTTAATGCCTCCTTGGCAGCCATTCGGGTTGAAATGGTTGCAGGTGCCAGATGTTACATGTTCAGAGTTACAATAGATTATATCTTCCGTTGGAAGTTCAAATGATCTCTCTCTCAATGCTGCCAACGGATGGTGCAAGAGCACCGTTTAATTGACGCAGATTGTAGATTTGGATTCTGATTCATGATTATGATATGTTCTAGTTTCTAATTCTAATCTGGTCACTCATTTTTGTTACTACTTTTGGATGACTGTTGAATTGGGGTGGCCTGCAAATAATGAACATTGAGTTGAACTGTACTGAAATATGCCTTTTAATTTTCGCTTGTTTTCTTTTGTTGCTGTTGGTGTGATTTTTTTTTGCATGTGTGGGAGGGTGGACTTTGATGTTGGATGTAGTTCTTTGAACAGGTTGGTTCCATGGTTCTTTGTTTTGTAACTGTCTGTGGAGAAGACGAATCTCAGGGACGAATACTGCATATATACTTGGATAATAGGAGAAGACAGGAGGGAGAGGGATGAAGCCAAGAGCTGGAAAATTGATTGGCAAAAGGGATATAAAAGGATCATGGGATGGGAGGCCTAGGGAGAAAGAAGGGGGGAGGGGGGAATCCCAGCGGATGGGCAAGGGGTATAGTGAGAGGGACAGAGGGAGAAAAAGAGAGAGAAAAAAATGTATATATAATAAATAAATAATGGATGGGGTACGAGGGGGAGGCGGGGCATTAACGGAAGTTAGAGAAGTCAGTGTTCATGCCATCAGGTTGGAAGCTACCCAGACAGAATATAAGGTGTTGTTCCTCCAACCTGAGTGTGGCTTCATCTTGACAGTAGAGGAGGCCATGGATAGACATATCAGAATGGGAATGGGACGTGGAATTAAAATGTGTGGCCACTGGGAGATCCTGCTTTCTCTGGCGGACAGAGCGTAGGTGTTCAGTGAAACGGTCTCCCAGCCTGCGTCGGGGCTCGCCAATATATAGAAAGCCGCATCGGGAGCACCGGACGCAGTATATCACCCCAGCCGACTCACAGGTGAAGTGTCGCCTCACCTGGAAGGACTGTCTGGGGCCCTGAATGGTAGTGAGGGAGGAAGTGTAAGGGCATGTGTAGCACTTGTTCTGCTTACAAGGATAAGTGCCAGGAGGGAGATCGGTGGGAAGGGATTGGGGGGACGAATGGACAAAGGAGTCGCAGAGCGAGCGATCCCTGTGGAAAGCGGCGGGGGGGGGCGGCGGGAGGGAAAGTTGTGCTTAGTAGTGGGATCCCGTTGGAGGTGGCGGAAGTTACAGAGAATTATATATTGGACCTGGAGGCTGGTGGGGTGGTAGGTGAGGACAAAGGGGAACCCTATTCCTAGTGGGGTGGCAGGAGGATGGGGTGAGAGCAGATGGGCATGAAATGGGAGAGATGTGTTTGAGAGCAGAGTTGATGGTGGAGGAAGGGAAGCCCCTTTCTTTAAAGAAGGACGTCTCCTTCGTCCTGGAAAGAAAAGCCTCATCCTGAGAGCAGATGTGGCGGAGATGGAGGAATTGCAAGAAGGAGATGGCATTTTTGCAAGAGACAAGGTGAGAAGAGGAATAGTCCAGGTAGCTGTGAGAGTCCGTAGGCTTATAGTATTCATCAGTAGATAAGCTGTCTCAGCACTAGTTGGTAGAAGTGCTTTGCAGCAATGGAACCAATTCTTTGGGACATCACAGTAGATATCAACATTTCTGTCATTTCCCAGTGCTTTCTTTCTATCCTCAGCTTCTTAGTCATCTCCATGCAGGTCTTTCCTCCAGGTGTTCACATCTTACACTAACATTTCAAAGTCAACATTCATGAAACAGGTGTCAATACCTGTCTATGTTTGTGTTGCCATGGCTGCAGTGAGTGCTTTTGGAGTTTTACAGAGACATCTGGCAAAAGTTGAATTCAATTTACAGTGCACTTTCAGAGGCACGGGCATAGTGTATGTTATGTAGGACTAGATGTTAATATCCCTTATTTGCACTCCTAAGACATGCTGCCTAGAGTCTGTGGGGTGACCAAGTGAGTGTTGGGTTATCAAGTGGGCGCCCTCTTTCCTCAGTGTTTCACTGATAGGCCCATAACACCTCTGGAGGGTTCAGCATGAATTCTGACGTCCCGGGCTCACTCCCTAGATGCCTTTCACTCACTTGGGGGCCCAGATGGAATCCTTTCTCTTCATCCAGAGCCACTGACTACTCTCTTCAGCAGCGCTGGAGAGGTCTTTGACTGCTTGTCGGTGTGTCTTCCCTTGCACTCCCAACTCCCGGAGTAGCTTTGATATTGATGTGGCTACAAATCCTCTGCAGCCTAGTTCGACCGGTCGGACCCTTGCTTTCCAGCCACGTTGTTGCGCATTGGCTGCAAGCTCAGCATATCTCAGCTTCTTGCGCTTGTAGGCCTCCTCCACTGCATCCTCCCAGGGCACTGTAAGCTCGATGATGTAAACGAGATGGAGTGAGGCCAACCATAGTACAAGGTCTGGTCCGAGGTTGGTTTCCGCGATTTCCGTTGAGAAGCAGAGCCACTGGCCTAAGTCTGCCACCATCTTCCAATCACGTGCCCCGCCTGGCCGCCCGGTGTCTGGTCTCGATGTATCGAGTCTAGCTTGACCCTCATCGACACACAGACAAGCAGTCAAAGACCTCTCCAGAGCTGCTAAAAAGGGTAGTCAGTGGCTCTAGATGAAGAGAAAGGATTCCATCTGGGCCCCCAAGTGAGTGAAAGGCATCTAGGGGGTGAGCCCAGGATGCCGGGATTCACTGCTGAACCCTCCGGAGGTGTCGTGGGCCTATCAGCGAAACACTGAGGAAAGAGGGCACCCACTTGATAACCCAGAAGATGCCACCACTCACTTGGCCACCCCACAGAGTGGAGGCAGCAAGTCTCAGGAGTGCAAATAAGGGATATTAACATCTAGTCCTACATAACATACCTGATCATCTGGTGCACCAGTGACGGCTGTGAAAGAGCAGCTGACAACTAGGGATAGACCCTGTGACAGCATGGAAGGACAGCTGGCAGGAGGGAACAGACCCCACTGGGGCGTCAGTTGTCTGCGATAACTTTTCCAGGTGTTTTTCCAGTTCTGCCTTTGACACTGAGAGACTTCCACTCTTCTCCCCTGTGAAGAGACCCTTCACAATTAGTTTACTGTGTGCTAATTGGAAAAGTATTTCAAAATGGAATACACATATGAAAATCGAACAAGTACAGTACTGGGACAAATCAGCACATGATGCTATTCTAGTACTTTTTTGATGTAAGACTTCTTAATTCAGTATGTGTACCCACAAAATAGCATGCAATTAGTCTTGAAGTAAGACATAGCAGTGAAACCATTATCATTTGTTTTACAAACTATCTCCAAGGAAATGGAGAGTTTGTTTACAGCTAATCATTGGTTTGAAGACTGGAATGAATGTGGTATTTTCCTCAATAATGTGAGGAAATACTAAATGACATAGACACTCTTAAACTGTCAAGATTAAAGGAAATATTTGAAGTAAGGAATTTAATTCGTAGGGGTGGTGGGAATTTGCAATTCCATCAAAGACATGAAACCTTAGAGGATATTAAAGAAGTATAAAGGAACATGGCATGCAAGAAAATTGATCCTATTCTTCTTATATAGATATTAGTGGAGTGTGACACAAAACAAAAGAGCAGAGAAGATTTTATTTGAGGGATTAAACAAAGATTTTAATGTAAAGAATGAAAACATGGTGTACATGAGAAGATAACTTTATAACTTGAAGCTTGAGTTACGAGGTGCAAGTTTTAGCTTGGCTGAGTTGGTAGCAGTCTGAGACAGAAAGTCATGGTTTAAGTCTTAGAGTTCCAAGGTGCTAATGAAATGCTACAACTTTCAAAGTTTATTAATTTCTAATGTGGAGAATTTACAGTGGTACTGCTATGTAATATGTGATTTATGTAGACAGCATAATATTCCCCAGTTATGGAAATTAAGCATAGACTGTACAATCTTGAGTGCAAAGATATTTCTCTTCCTGCATTCTTTCTATGTGCTGATCTCTTGACTAAACTAAATCCATGGATAGAAGATAGTGAAATTTTATGTGTAGTAACTGCAAGTTGGCATGAAACAGCACACCCTGATGCCTTCCCCATCATTTTGAGAGATTTTAACCAGGGCAACTTGAAAAAGTCCCTAAATAATTATCACCCGTCTATCACTTGTGGAACCAGAACAGCGAACACACACGATCACTGTTATACTACCATCAAGAACGCTTATTGTACCATCCCCTCTGCCATCAGATTTCTGAATGGCCATTGAATCCATAAACACTACCTCACTAATTTTCTTTTCTCATTATGTATTGCAATGTACTACTGCCAGATCACAGCAAATGTTGCAGCAAATGCCGGGCATATTAAACCTGATTCTGAAACCCTTCACTATTATATTTATTTTCAACTGGAAGTGTTTGAATGCTCAGAAAAGGTGTTGTCAAGTTAAGGTTGTTTGGTAAATGATGAATCAGGAGACTAATAACAACTAGAAAACAATGAGAAAGCGGATGAATTAAATGTGTGTTTTACATTAGTCCTACAGGATACAAGTGATATCCCAGAAGTAGCAGACATTGGACATTTATTTTATTTATCTATTTATTGAGATACAGAGTGGAATAGGCTTTTCCAGCCCTTTGAGCCAAGTTGCCCAGCAATTTCCCTTTTTTGTTTGGAAGGAAGGGAGGGATTCTGGAAAAGAACAAGCACTAGAGAAGTAGTACTGAGCAAATTCTTGAAGCTGCCAGCCAATTGGTACCCAGGTCCTGATGAACTTCTTTCTGGAGCTTTAAAAGAAACATCTAGTGAGTAGATGGTTCATTGGTTTTAATTTCCCAAAATTCCCTTGATTCAGGAAATATTCCGTTTGATTGGAATAAAATAAATGCAATTGCTTTATTCAGAAAGGGAGGAAGACAATGCAAGGAACTACGGGTCAGTTAATTTAACATCTGGCATAGGGAAAATGTTAGAAGCTATTATTGAAGATATTATATCAGGGCCCTTAGGGAAAAAAACCCAAGATAATCAGATAAAGTCAACATAGTTTTATGAAAATGAAATTACATTTGGTCAATTTATTGGAGTGTTTTGAAGAAACAATATGTGCTTCAGGTAATGTGGAACTGGTGGACTTATTATACTTCAGATTGCAGAAGTCATTTGATTAAGTGTTACATCAAGTTTGCTTTCCAAAAATTAAATTTCATGATGATGCAGTTAATTTAAGATTAACTGGCTAGATTTTAATAAACACTATTCTACAGGTATTGTGCTAGTCTCAACTTCCTACAATTGTCACAATGGAGCGCTGGGAATGGACCCAAATGCGAGACACAGATACTGAGGTACAAGGAACAGGACTTGACTGGAGTAGGGATGTGACAGGATAGAGGCAAGGAGCAGGGACAAGAACACAGACTTGGGCTAGGGAACGCAGGACCAGGACTAGGCCCATGGACTAGGAGAGAAGGCTTGGACTCCGAGCCCGAGACTGGACAAGGACCCAGAACCTGGGTCTTGCCTCAGGCTCGGACCCCAGAACCAGTCAAGGACATGATGTGGCTTCAAGACAGGATGTGGCTGGAGTTTAGAGGCCTAAGGTTGGCTTGGGTCTGGGGTCTTGGGTCAAGGGCTTCAGGCTGGGGTCTTGGGTCTTGAGCTTGGCTGCGGGATCGTCGAGGCTAGGGTTCTTGGAGCTTGGCTGCGGGATCATTGAGGCTAGGGTTCTTGGAGCTTGGCTGCGGGATCGTCGAGGCTAGGAATCTTGGAGCTTGGCTGCGGGACCTTGGGATCTTGGAGCTCAGAGACAGACTGGGAACTGACAAGTTGCTCCAAGGGGGACTGACAAGACAAACCAGCAGCCCACACTCAACCCCAAGGCTACTACTCCAAGCCCAAAGATGGGAATCTGGTGCCTATGATGAACTCAACCAGATGAGGGACAGCTGGAAGACCTGGAGTCCTGAGTCCACAGACCGGACCGTGAACCGGAATGCGGACTTCACGGACCGGACCATGACAACAATTTATATGAATGATTTGGACAACGATTGAAACTGGAGTTGCAGGGGGATAGGAACTAGAGTGCCAGAACAGATAATGGAGAGGTTGTGGAGACAGATGGTGTTAAGACCTAAGACAACGTCAGGAATCAAACGATTGAGCATGATTCAACTAATGTTCTGAGCTGCGTATATTTCAATGTAAGACGTATCGTAGGAAAGGTGGATAAGCTCAGGACGTGGATCAACACCTGGAATTATGATATTGTAGTCATTAGTGAGACTTGGTTGCAGGAGGGGCAGAACTGGCTGCTCAGTATTCCGGGGTTCCATTGTTTTAGCGGGAGGGATTGAAGGCTGAGGGGTGGCATTACTGGTCAAGTAAAATGTCACAGCAGTGTTCAGTCAGGACAGACTGGAGAACTCACCTAGTGAGGCATTATGGGCAGAACTGAGTAATAAGAAAGGTATGACCACATTAAGGGGTTATCTTACAGATCACTCAACAGTCTGAGAGAATAAGAGAAACAAATTTGTAGAGAGATTGCAGACAGATGCGAGAAACATAACGTTGTTATAGAAGGTGATTTTAACATTCCACATATTGACTGGGACTCCCATACTGTAAAAGGACTAGATGAGCAGCACACACAAAATGCTGGATGAACTCAGAAGGAAAAGAGAAAACAGTCTTATATGGAAAACAGTAAACAGTCAATGTTTTGAGCCAAGACCTCTAATCAGCACTGGAAAAAAATGAGAAGTCAGAGCAAGAAGGTGGGGGGGATAGGAGGAAGAAGTACAAGGTGGTAGGTGATAGGTGAAATCAGGAGAAAGGGAGGGGTGAAGCAAAGAGCTGGGAAATTGATCGGTGAAAGAGATAAAAAGGCTAGATAGGGGAGAATCTGATAGGAGAGGGTAGAAGACCATGGAAGAAAGGGAAGGGGGAGGAGTACCAGAGGGAGGTGTTGGGCAGGTAAGGAGATAAGGTGAGAGAGAGAAACAGGAATGGGGTAATGATGAAGGTGGGGACAAATACTAGAAGTTTGAGAAAATTATGTTCTTGCCATCAGGTTGCAGGCTACTCAGATGTAATACCTGCCCCTATACCTCCTCCCTCACTACCATTCAGGGCCCCAAACAGACCTTCCAGGTGATGTGACATTTCGCCTGTGAGTCTGTTGGGGTTACCTACTGTATTCGATGCTCCCCGTGTGGCCTCCTGTACATCTATGAGATCCGACGTAGATAGGAAGACCACTTTGACAAGCACCTACACTCCGTTCGCCAAAAAGAGCGAGATTTCCCAGTGGCAATCCGTTTCAATTCTACATCCATTTCCCATTCCAACATGTCCAGCCATTGCCTCCTCTATTGTCACGATGAGGCCACACTCTGGTCGGAGGAGCAACACCCTATATTCCGTCTGAGTAGCCTCCAACCTGATGGCATGAACTTCGATTTCTCAAACTTCCAGTAATCACCCCCCACTCTCTTCACCAATTCCCCATCTCCTTATCTCCTCCCTCTGGTGCTCTTCCCGCTTCCTTTTCTTCCATGGCATTCTGTTCTCTCCTATCAGATTCCCCTTTCTCTAGCTCTCTTTGACTAATCAATTTCCCAGCTTTTTGCTTCAACCCTCCCCCCTCCTGATTTCACCTATCACCTACAACATTGTACTTCTTCCTCCCCTCCCCCACCTTCTTGCTCTGACTCCTCATCTTTTCTTCTTTCTTTATTAATCTTTTTATTGATTTAAAAAGAGCATATATACAAACAAGAGAATTATCTCAAATATATGTCAATAACAATACAAACAGAAAGTGAAATAGACATCAAAATCATACGTAGTATTAAGTTAATATATAGTATATGATAAAAAGGAGACAGCTAATTCTCCTCTTATCAATTCAGAGAGAAAAAAAGTTTAAATTTTTTAAAAGAGAAGAAAAAAATGCAAACATGAGAAAATCTGCAGATGCGGAAAAAAAACCCACTACACTATATGAGAAAAGGGGAAAAGAGGGGCTAGGCAGTCCATTCTGTGGATCATGAAATCTGGAGCAACACCCACCACAGTCGCTGGAGGAACTCAGCGTGTCATCCCGATCCAGACAAAGGTTCTCGACCTCTAACGTCGACTGTGCGTTTACCTCCATAGATGTTAGCTAACCCGCTGCATTCCTGCAGTATTTTGTGCGTTGCTCAGATGTTTTTTAAACTAAGAAACAGATCGCTATTGTTCCACTGCGCTGTATTAACCTATGACAGCAGAAGCCAGCCCCTCTCCGGGCAACACTCACCAACAGACCTCCGACTGGAAACCGACCCGCCTCTCCCTCCTCCGCTTCGTGATTGGATGGCCCGTCTCTCGGGCCCGCCCCGGGCACGACGTCACGGGCGGGTGCCGCCGGGCGACGAGCGATGGGAATTGAATCAGTGGTGGTTGGGGGGAATCTTCGCGAAGTTGGGGAATGGCGCAGGCGAGTGGCAGTCTGATGTGGGGTGGGAAAGGGAGAGGGGAGATTGTCCGCACTGTCTGCAGGGGGCCCGGAGCAGCCCCTTTCTGTGCTAGAGAGGCACCCCTCGTTGAAATGTACACTCACTGACGATTGCTTGTCACTCATTTAGGCCGCAGCCCCAATCAATCGGAGCCGAGAACTGCTGTTTACTGTGGAGATTAAAGTACTGAGAGGTAGTGGAGGAATCTGTCACGGCGATAAATATCGTGGAACATCGGTGATTGCACCTGTAGAAACAGAGGGATAAATCGTACAATCTGATCCCCCGGATTGAATTATCAGCATCATCCTGGTAGCCGGATTCTGTCCCTGGATTTTTTTTTGTTAATTTTGGACGTTTTGCTAGTTTTGCAGTTTTGCTATTCCTGCATATTTGCTTTCTTGGATTTTAGCTCATCCAAGATTTTCGCAGTAGGAAATAACGTTTTACTCCATCGAGCCGGAAAATGCAGCTGAATTTTGCACCTGCTTTTGGCAAGGACTTGTCTCGCATTAGTCGTGTAAAATGAAGAGAATACTACAAATTGCAAAGAGGAAGGAAAAACCGTCTTTCAAAACTTGTGACACTTCAAGTGAAATACGTGTAGGTTATGAATTGAAAGAGAAAGATTTGGGAAAACTACACAAAGCTGCTTCTGCTGGGGATTTGAACAGACTTCGGCAGCTCATTAAGAAAAAGGATGTTAATCAACTGGATAAACAAAATAGGTAAAGAAGCGCGGCTTTAATCTATTATTGTGATGTTTATTGTTTAGTATACTGTTTCTTTTGTTGGACTTCAACGTCACATCTACTACAGTGTTCCTAAGCCGGAGTTTGAAGCTAACGGCCCACAGATTGCTCAGAGTATAAACACAAGAGATTCCGCAGATGCTGGAAACTTAGAGCACGCAAAAAATGCTGTGTCCTGATTAGCTGATGTTACGTGATCTGCTGAGTTGCACCAGCACTGTGTGGGTGAATTGCTCTGAGTTCTGCTTTATCATTAGTTTGACATTTTTGAATATTGTGAACTTGATTTTTTTTTAAAACTTTCTTTGGATGACTGGGAACAAAGGATAGATTGTATTATCTTTAATTCGGGATGTTATAAATCAGTAAACTTGCTATGTGCGCTGTAGCTTTGTTGGGATATTATTGCCTCTTGAAATCTCCACGTTAAATACTTCAAGAAAAATCTCAAGCATTACCTGTTTATAAATGAGGTATTGATTTGAAGCCCTATATTCAGAGAATTTTGAGCATGAAAAGCAGCTATTTAGCCTGTCGAGACTTTGATGAATAACCCTTTCATCCCATTTCCATGTTTTTTAAGCATCTTTAAAAATATTTTCTCTCAGGTGCATATCATTACCTTTTTTTTGAAATTCCTGCTTGATTCTGTGTCCTGACCGTGATCTCCAGGTCATGTTTATGTTTATACGTTATCTCCTTATATCCACTGCCCACAATTTTAAATCTGCACCATTTGGTTCTGAAACATCTGCTAGGGAGCAACTTCCCACTCTTTATCTAAACCAGCCATGATCTCATACGTTTCCATCAAAATTTGTCAACTCTTTGCTTTTCCAGTTTACCTTTATGGCTAAAAAATCCCCCTGCTAACACCTTCGCATTCTTTTGACCTTTGCTAGATCACCAATTAAAACTGGATGTTTGACTTCAGTAGCAGCCTAGCTCCTGCCTTACATACCATACCTTGAAAACTTAATCAGCCCCCAATCATATGTTCACATAAATGAGTATTACAACTTTGATCAATTTAACTGAGAATTTTTACATGTGAATCACATGCTTCTTTTTTCACAGTAGGGCCACAAAAAAGGAAAAATTGTAAAGCATGAAAAAGTAAAAATTTAAAAACTGAAATGTCAGCATTTCAAAATTATTCATCCCACTTTGCTCAGTACTTAGTCGAACCACTTCTCACAGCTATTGCAGCTAGTAGTATTTTTGGATAAGTCTCTATTAGCTTTGCACACTGTGATGGAGAAGATTTGCTCATTCTTCTTTGCTAAATTGCTCAAGTTTTGATGGGGAGTGGAGCTGGGCAGAGATGATCGATTGGGTTGAGGTCAGCACTCTGACTGGGCCACTCAAAGCACATCAGATTTCTTCATTTGAAGCCACTCTATGGTTGCTCTGGCAGTCCTTCTGAAAAATGCACTTCTTCCTCAGTTTGAGCCTTCTGGCAGAGGCTAGCAGGGTTTTATTCAATAGGTTCAATTTAATGTCAGAGAAATGTATACAATATACATCCTGAAATTCTTTTTCTTCACAAACATCCATGAAAACAGAGGAGTGCCCCAAGGAATGAATGACAGTTAAATGTTAGAACCAACCAGCTCCCCCCACACGAATAAACAGCAGCAAGGTGGCAACCCTCCTTCCCCCATCTGCACCCTCCACCAAGCACTCAAGTGTGCAGCAAAGCTTCAGTAAAGACACAGACCTGCAGTACTCTAAAGACTACTGATTCACTGACCTCAAACCTGCTCGCCTCCCGAGCCATGAAAATCCGGCATCCTGAAGGCGCGCTAGTCTTTTAGGCTGCATCCTTGGCATATCGAAAAATGGCTGGTCATGAGGCCCTGAGAGTGGGTCTCATTCCTGCAAAGAACCAAAGTCAGCGTGTAACTCCAGGTTAGGGTCTTCAAAAAAACCCTGAAAAGGAAAAAAAGAGATATTAAAGATAGAAATAGAGCTGTTTCCAAAGATGCAAGCAGAGGAGTTGCAGTTCGGTGCCATCATCCTGAGCTCCACCCTCAAATATTGAGAACCTCCGTAGTTAGCAGTATTCATCTTCCCGTCAGTCCTGACCAGATTTCCAGTGTCTGCTGCTGAAATACATCCCCATAGCATGATGCTACCTCCACCATACTTTACAGTAGGGAGGTGTTACCTGGCTGATGCACAGTATGAGATTTACACCACACGTACAGTTTAGTGTTGAAGCCAAGACGTTCCACATTCTATCTCATGACTTTCTTCCACATTTTTACAGCATTTTCTCAGTGATGCTTTACAAAGCCTTTACGGGCGAGATGTGTTTTTTTTTTAGCTAGGACTTCTTCCTTGCCACTCTTCCATTAATATCCTTTTTGTTCAAGGCCTTAGAGATTGTGAAACCATGAATTTCATCTCCAGTTGCAGCCACTGACTTCTGTTACTCACTCAGTCACAGTTCGCATCACGGTACCCTCTCTTACAAGTGCCATTCTTCAGCTACTAACTTTAGAGGTGCAGCCTAACCTAGGCAGTGTGGCTGTGATTTTGTATTTTTCCCACATTTTCACAATGGACTGCTTTGAACTCTGAGGTATGTCAGTGACTTTCAGATTATCCCAGATTTGTGTCTCTCTATTATCATTTCCCTGATTTGAATGCTGTTTTATCTTCATGTTGGTTTGGTTTGTTGGAAACCAATGATGCCAGTTGGACCTTACAGAGAGAGAGAGGCATTTATTCTAATAAATTCATTGAAAATAGGTGATCCTCCAATTTTCTTGATCAACAAATTAGGGGAGTTGGTAAGATATAATATATGGCATTGCACCTGATAAAAGTTAGCATAGTAATTGCAAAAGGAATGAATACTTTTTCAGCCTCACGATTTTGGATTTTAATTTTTAGTAAGGTGTTGACAGGTGCTGGTTTTTTTCCTTTTGATTTGACATGGAGAATGTAGATTAACTTAAAAAATCCTAATTCCATATATTTTAAATTTAGAAGATGAGACAGTTAAATGTGAAAATAGTTGTGGGGCTGAATAATTTTTCAAGGCACTGTAGATTAAGCTTAAACAACAGGAATTCTGGAGATGCTGGAAATTCAAGCAACACACATCAAAGTTGCTGGTGAATGCAGCAGGCCAGGCAGCATCTCTAGGAAGAGGTACAGTCAACGTTTCAGGCTGAGACCCTTCTCCAGGACTAACTGAAGGAAGAGTTAGTAAGAGATTTGAAAGTGAGAGGGGGAGAGGGAGATCCAAAATTATAGGAGAAGACAGGAGGGGGAGGGATGGAGCCAAGAGCTGGACAGGTGATTGGCAAAGGGGATATGAGAGGATCATGGGACAGGAGGCCCGGGGAGAAAGACAAGGGGAGGGGGGAACCCAGAGGATGGGCAAGGCGTATAGTCAGAGGGACAGAGGGAGAAAAAGGAGAGTGAGAGAAAGAATGTGTGTATGAAAATAAAAATAAATAGCCGGCTGGGGTGATATATTGCACACTTCACCTGTGAGTCAGATGGGGTGATATACTGTATCCAACCACTAAGCACATCTTTCCCTCCCCCCCGGCTCTGCTTTCCGCAGGGATCACTCCCTATGCGACTCTCTTGTCCATTCGTCCCCCAATCCCTCCCCACTGATCTCCCTCCTGGCACTTATCCTTGTAAGCGGAACAAGTGCTACACATGCCCTTACACTTCCCCCTTCACCACCATTCAGGACCCCAGACAGTCCTTCCAGGTTATTTATTTTTATACACACATTCTTTCTCTCACTCTCCTTTTTCTCCCTCTGTCCCTCTGACTATACGCCTTGCCCATCCTCTGGGTCCCCCCCCCCCCACTTGTCTTTCTTCCTGGGCCTCCTGTCCCATAAGCCTCTCATATCCCCTTTGCCAATCACCTGTCCAGCTCTTGGCTCCATCCCTCCCCCTCCTGTCTTCTCCTATCATTTTGGATCTCCCTCTCCCCCTCCCACTTTCAAATCTCTTATTAACTCTTCCTTCAGTCAGTCCTGACGAAGGGTCTCGGCCTGAAACATCAACTGTACCTCTTCCTAGAGATGCTGCCTGGCCTGCTGTGTTCACCAGCAACTTTGATGTGTGTTGCGTAGATTAAGCTTAGTTTATCTGCCCTAATATTCAGTGCTGCTATTTATGAATCCTTAATTACATATGTTTTTAAACTAGCCTTTGAGCAAGTCTGGCCATTTAGTCTATTTTCTTTTTATTATTTCTGCAAAAAAATGTAACTTCATTTTTGTCTGTTAAGTTTTGTCCACGGCTTTGTCGCGCAGTCTCTCAGCCCAAGTGTGTATTCCTGGTCAATTATTGCAGAGTCATAGAGCCACAGACAAGTACAGTGCAGAAACAAGCCCTTCAGCTCATTGTGTCTGTGCCAAACCATTTGAACTGCCTACTCCCGTCAACCTGTGCTGGGACTATATCCTTCCATGCCCCTACCATCCATGTACCTATCCAAACTTCTTTTAAACATTGAAATCAAGCTCGTATCCACCACTTACACTGGCCACTCTTGTGGCTCTCTGAGTGAAGAAGTTTAGCCTTCTGTTCCCCTTAAACTTTTCATATTTCACCAATAACCCACGACCTCTAGTTGTAGTCCCACACAACCTCAGTGGAAAAAGCCTGCATTTATTTGCATTTTCCTGTAGGTAGGTGAGCAGAACTGCACACAACACTCCAAATTAGGCCTCACCAACATATTATATAACCTTTACATAACATCCCATATCCTGTACTCAATACTTTGAGTAAAGAATGCCAATATGCCAAAAGCCTTGTTTTTTAACAACCCTATCTACCTGTGACCCCACTTGCAATAAATTATGGACCTGAATTCCCAGATCACTTTGTTCTACAGCACTCCTCAGTGCCCTACAGTTCACTGTGTAAGACCTACCCTGGTTGGTCCTACCGAAATGCAACACCTCGGACTTGTCTGCAAAAATTCCATCTGCCACTTTCCTAGCTGGTGTAGGTTCTGCTGCAAGCTCTGGTAGCCTTCCTCACTGTGCACGATACCCTCAATCTTAGTATCATCTGCAAAGTTGCTATCCAGCTAACCGCATATCATCCTTATCATTGATGGAGATGACAAACAATGATTCACCCAGCACCAATCCCTGTGGTACTCCACTAGTCTGAGGCTTCCAATCTCCCACAAAACCAATGTCTAATACAATTTACAATCTCATCTTGAATGCCAAGCAACTCTTAAGCAATCTTCCATGTGGGACCTTGTCAAAAGCCTTGCAACGTCCACTGTTTTGCCTTCATCAACTTTATTGCTAACTTCCTCAAAAAACTCTAAGATTTGTTAGACGTGAACTACCATACATGAAGCCATGTTGACTATCCTAATCAGTCCATGTCTATCCAATACTTATATATCCTGTCCTTTAGAATATCTTCCAATAACTTTCCCACTACTGATGTCAGGCTCACTGGTCTAAAATTTCCTGGCTTATTTTTAGGGCCTTTCTTTAACAGTGGGACATCGTTAGCACCAATCCCTGTGGTACTCCACTAGTCACAGACTTCCAGACTCCCAGTTGCTCTCACCCCCATCACTGTAAAGTGCTTTGAGCGACTGGTTCTATCACATCTGAAATCCTGTCTGCCCACTACCCTGGACCCCCGTCAATTTGCCTATCGCACCAACAGGTGAACAGAGGACGCCATCTCTATGGCACTTCACTCTGCCCTGACCCAGCTGGACAACCCCAACTCTTAACGTCAGAATGCTGTTCGTTGACTTTAGTTCGGCATTCAATACTATGATCCCTTCCAAGCTGATCGCCAAACTTCATCAGCTTGGTATCAGCTCATCCCTCTGCAATTGGACCTTGGACTTTCTGACTAACAGACCCTAGTCAGTTAAGTTAGACACCCTCTGCTCCTCCACTCTCACCCTGAACACTGGTTTGCCTCAAGGCTGTGTGCTGAGACCTCTTCTGTACTCCCTTTTCACCTATGACTGCGTTCCTGTACACGGTTATGACTCCAGAATCAAGTTCACATATGACACCATGGTGGTTGGCCTGATCAGAGGGGATGAGGAGACGGCCTACAGGGACGAGGTCCAGCACCTGGCTGCGTGGTGTGCCGACAACAACCTGGCCCTTAACTCCCAGAAGACCAAGGAGATCATTGTGGACTTCAGGCATGCTAGGAGCAATACTCACGTCCCCACCTATATCAACGGAGCTGTAGTGGAGCGTGTATCAAGCTTCAAATTCCTTGGTGTCCACATTTCCGAGGATCTCACCTGGTCCCTGAACTCCTCCATCCTGATCAAAAAGGTGCAACAGCGCCTTTATTTCCTGCGGAGCATCAAGAAAACTCACCTCTGTCCCAGGATACTGACGGACTTTTACCGCTGTACCGTTGAGAATGTACTCACCAACTGCATCTCAGTGTGGTATGGCAACTGTCCCGTTTCGGACCGCAAAGCACTCCAGCGTGTGGTGAGAACTGCCCAGCGGATTATCGGCACCCAATTATCCACCACTGAGAACATCTACCATAAACACTGCCTGGGCAGGGCAAAAAGCATTATCAATGATGCATCTCACCCTAACCATGGACTTTTTACTCTCTTCCCATCCGGTAGGCGCCACAGGAGCCTCCGCTTCCGCACCGGCAGGCACAGGAAGAGCTTCTTCCCTGAGGCTGTGACCCTGCTGAACCTCACATCACAGCGCTAAGCAGTATTGCACCCATATTGTACTGTCTCAGTACTTTTATATTTGTGTGCTTTTAGCACTTACTTTTTATTTGCAGTTATTTTGTAAATAATACTATTCTTTGCATTTCTGGTCAGATGCTAACTGCTTTTCATTGGCTTTGTATCTGTACTCGGCACAATGACAATAAAGTTGAATCTATTCTAATCTATCCTCCAATCCTCCAGTACCTCACCTGTCGCTCAGGCCTTGGGGGTTTGTCCACCCTAATTTGCCTCAATACTGCAAAAAACTCCTCAGTAATCTGTATAGATCCATGAAGTTCATGCTGCTTTGCCTCACTTCCAGAGACTCTATGCCCATCTCCTGAGTAAATACAAATGCGAAAAATTCATTCAAGATCTCCCACATCTCTTGGATTACCATTCTGATCTTTAAGTGGACCAGTTTAGTCTCATGTAATGCTTTTGCCTCTTAATATATCTGTAAATTCCCTTGAGATTCTCCTTCACCTTGTCTGCTAGGGCAACCTCATGCCATATTTTAGGCTGCCTGACTTCTTTCTTAGTTGTTCTCTTGCATTTCTTATACTTCATCAACACCACATTTGTTTCTTTCTGCGTATGTCTGCTATGGACCTCCTTTGTTTTCTTAACTAGGACCTCCCTATCCCTAGCTGAGATACGACTGGACACTACTGTGCCATTTTCCTGACTAGTAACACCACCCCTCTGCCTTTAATCCATCCCTCTGCCACGTCTAAAACAACAGAACCCCGGAATATTGAGCTGACAGACCTGCCCCTCCTGCAGCCAAACTTCACTAATGGCTACAATACATGATTATAGGTGTTGATCCATGGCCTGAGCTCATCTGCCTTTCCCTACAATATCTCTTACGTTGAAATACTCACAGCTCAGATCATTAGTGGCTCCCTGCTCAACCTTTTGATTCCTGACTTTGTCTGAGGTCTTAACACCATCTGTCTCCACTACGTCTACTATCTGTTCTGGCATTCTGGTTACCATCCCTTGCAACTCTAGTTTAAACCCCGCGATTTCCCCATGCAACAGCAGTGAACCTGCCCGCTAGGGAATATTAGTCCCTCTCCAGTTCAGGTGCAAACTATTTCTTGCATAAGGTCCCACCTTCCCACCTTCACTTTTAATACTAGTGTTACACTTATAATCTTTTGAGTCGAATGAAGTTTTGCTAAATTCATCCTTCACTCCTTGCAGTTTAATACTCAATTTATATCACTAAGGTTTTAGTCTGGCACTGATCCTTGTGGGGGGGGGCGGTGCGGGGGGACACT
Source organism: Mobula birostris (assembly GCF_030028105.1). Lineage (NCBI taxonomy): Eukaryota > Metazoa > Chordata > Chondrichthyes > Myliobatiformes > Myliobatidae > Mobula > Mobula birostris. Next base: position 19,105,900 of record NC_092378.1, read on the forward strand.
ACAGCTAGCTACCACCCATTCTGAAAAAGCAGCAGCTCTTCCTTGCTTTCTGTTGTAAAGACGGTTTCCAGCAAAGTTGAATTCATGGGCATCAATTTTGTTTGGGATTTTACTTGATGCCTTCTGAAGAAACAAATATGGTCAGACTAGTCAAACTTGATTTGTCTTTAACACAAAAACAAACTTCTGGAAAAACTATGTGAGTTAAGCAGCATCTGTTGGAGAAGGAGGAATGTCAATGTTTCAGTCCAGAGACTGAATCAAGACTTGTCTTCTTGACTTCAACAAATATGTGCTGGCTCTGCCACATCACCTCAAACTTTTATACTCAGATCCTCAGCCATCCTGTTAGATGGTCAACTTTAGATTTTTTCTTGCCATCTCCAGTTAAAATAAATCTCAAAATATAATGACTGTTCTCCAAGGGTTTTATTATCAATATTTGGTCCAACTAGTGCTTCTTGTTCCAAAAGCCTTTCCTCAAAACTTGTATTTCCCCAACTTTAAGAGTATCCTAGTAAAATGGAGAGACAAAAGATTGCAAATGCTGGAATCAAGAGCAACAGACAGTTTGCAAGAAGAACTCAGTGGGTCATGCAGCATCTGTGTGATAAAAGATTTGTCACCATTTCAGGTCAAAACCCTGCATCAGGAACATGGACAATTCCCTTCCTCCCACAGAAGCTGCTTGACCTTCTAAGTTCCTCCAGCAGATTATACTTAGCATCTTCGGGAATCCCTTTTTATCCTTTATAATGCTATCACATCCTTTCTGTATTGTTGATCGTAACTATACACAATACACTGGCTATGGTACAACTAATGTCTGTTAATATTTTAGCAGGAACTCTTGCCCCTCTATTCTGTGTCTAAGCTGATGGAGGCACGTGTCTAATATGCCATGTTATTTATTTGTCTGTCTGCCATTAGAGCAGAGGTTCTCAGCCTTTTTTTTAATGCCATGGACCCTTACCATTAACCAAAGCTTCTCCGGATGTCAGGTTGGGAACCCCTGTGTTGGAGGTTTGTGGACATCCATATCAACATTCTTCTGTCCTTCTCAATTCTGTTAGATCCTATTTCAGATTGAGTTACAGATACCACTATTGTTCCCACTTAATCCACTCCATTGCTGTTTGCTTGGGTCTAGAATTTCCTTCCTGTCCAGCAACCACGGTGCTAGTTTTGATATCACTTACTTGTGGCTCTTATTTTTAATTCCATATAATTTATTAATACTGCAGAAAGCAGCGACCTTTTACTGAGCTCTATAAAACCTTACTGCAAACATATTTTTAAAATTCCAAATGACTGTTATCATTTGCTTTCTACTAATGACTCATTTTTAATCCAATTTCTCTCTTCCCCTCTGATCGTGTAGGGGTTTACTTCCTTGATGAATCTGTTGTGTGCAGTTTGCTAAAATCCATTGCACCGCATCAACTGTTTGTTGACAATCCTTTTTATTTCCTCAGGATGTTCATTTGTAACCTTTTATTAATAAGCCTATGATGACCCTATCTGTTATCAACCATGGATGTTCTGTCCCAGCTGTCTATGTGATATGTAAGTGAGAGCAGTACGATATCGAGAGCAAGCTGTTCCCCATGCAGCAGGCTTCCCCTTCTCTGCACATCTGATGAATTGAAAGGAATGGCAGAGACTGGTACAGTTTGGCAGCATCACAGGAGTTGCGCATCATTGTTGAACTCAAGGTGGGACTGCCTTAGGGACTCCAGCTCCGATCTTTTCCTCAAGGCTTACTCTTGAAGCCTTCCCCATAAGTGGGTATAGCCATAAGGCAACAAAGGTTTGAGATCAGAGTTTTTCTTCTGGAAGAGCTGGCAAGTCTCATCTGCCCAAAGCGACTGGTGCTAAGGCACCAGTAATCCGCCTTTTGCCTCTTAGTAGAAACTGTTTTGAGGCACAGGTAATGGGAGCTTATCTCACTGTCATTCCCCCTCCCCATCCCCCTGAGTTATAACAACTTTAAGGAACCAACTCTATGATGATTGCCTTTTATTAATCCGTAAGTCACTAAATACTGATTCATACAGTCACTTAGACTTTTTCCACTTACTTGTCCTATCTGCTATCAGGCTAACAGACCTGTAGTTGACTTGACCTAGTCTCTCTGTTGATACCACACAAACAACCTTCTGGTCCTCTCTTCTTTTAAATAATTAAATTTTATCCAGACTTAGTGACAAATCAAATACCATCAGGAAGTAAACAAACTAGTGTCCTGAACATGAGGCTGAATGCATTTAAAGCAGTGGAGATACATACAAACTGAGAAGAAATGTCTCCTCTCCACCACTCATCATCAATAACTCTACAGTGAGCATCCTTTCAACATTCAGATTCCTGGACTTCATTATTTCGCAGGATTGCATATGGGAAAATCTTATCCTATTCATTAACAAAAAGGCTCAGCAGAGAATGTACAGTTGGTAAAATTCCATCTTTCTCAGAACATACTGTTGCAATTCTACACTGCCATCGTAAAGAGCATCCTCATATCAGCCATTGCTGTCTATTTTGGTGCTATATCTGACAGCAATCTGTCAAGACAGCAGAAAAAGATTATTGGTTGCGGTTTGCCATCACTGCAGGACTTGTGTGTGTCCAGGACAAAGAAGAAGGCGGGAAAAATCATTGCAGTCACTACCCACCCAGCAAACTGCCTTTTCCAAACACTCCTTTCTGGAAGGCACTATCGGGCTATTGAAAGAAAAACTTAATGTCATCTTTAAAGTTTCTTTCCCCAGTCAGTTGATATGATCAACGATTCAAGGTGCTCCACAACTCCCCTCTATCTTTTATTATCTCAGTACAGCACTTCACTGTAATCTCTTGAAACCACTTTTTATAATGCTGTTTACATTGTAAATGCATGATGGTATTTATGTATTGATGATGGAGGTCTCTAATTATTTATTGACATCCAGGACAGTTATTTGGATTTTTTCTTGTTAGATTTTACATTGCAAATGCTACTGTGCCTTTATCAGCTATAATAGTGTGAGTTTTTACATGATAACTAGCACATTTACTTATTAATTTTCTTTCTAGAGCACCACTGCACCTTGCATGTGCAAATGGACATGCTGATGTAGTTGCTTTGCTTGTTGAAAATAAATCAAACCTGAACATTTGTGACAACGAAAACCGCTCTCCTTTGATGAAGGTAAGAGATCTTGATTTTGATGGGGCCAGTCTATCTGTTTAATTTCCTTTTGCACCTTTCCTGAAACCTTCATCCTTCCTAGAGTGTAGTGACTTGATTTAGTCAATAATCCATTTCCCCTACTTTTTCAAATATCCTTCAGTTTTCTTGTCCCTTTTGTTTTCTCTCTCCCATATGAATTATTTCATATTCCAGTGCTTTCTCACTTTTTCCTCATATCTGTACTCCATCACGAGGTCTTTCCTAATTCTCCGCCTGTTTTAATTTAATATTAATCATAATTGATTATAGTCATGACAGTTGGACCAAAGTGCACATGTTTAATTTAGTACCTATACAGGTGTCCCCTGCTTTTCAAACGTTCGCTTTACGAAACCTCGCTGTTGCGAAAGAACTACATTAGTACCCTATTTTTGCTAACAGAAGGTGTTTTCACTGTTACGAAAAAATCAGCACGCGATAAAAAGCAGAGTGCGCCCCAAGCAGCCACTCTCCCCCGGATTCGAAACTGCATTCTCGCCGGTATTGCTTTAACACGTGCCTGTGAGGAGCTGTTAGTAAGATGAGTTCTAAGGTATCAGAAAAGCCTGAAAGAGCTCGTAAGGGTATTACACTTAGCATAAAACTAGACATAATTAAGCTTTTTGATCATGGTGAACGAAGTAAGGACTAACTGAATTTGGCTTGTGAAAGCTGACGAAGATGATGTTGAAGAGGTTTTCACATCCCATGACCAAGAACTGATAGATGAAGAGCTGATGCAATTGGAAGAGGAAAGGATAACAATCGAGACCGAATGAGTAATGATCAAGTACGACTTTAATTTTGAAAGGGTGCGTCGGTTTAGGGGATATTTGCAGGATGGTTTGAGTCCTTACAAAGAACTGAATGATAGAAAAATGTGCGAGGCTCAGCAGTCAAGCAAGCCTTCCACATCAGCCACAGCAGACGACGAACCTCGACCTTCAACATTGAGGCGGGCAGTTATAGGAGAAGATGAGCTGCCTGCTCTAATGGAACCAGACGACGAGATGACACCTCAGTGTCCCACCACCCCAACCCCCAGGCTGCAGACAGATACCGATTCGCGGAGAATGCAGCAGTAGCCGGGAGAGACACAGCACATCTTCAAGAAAAAAGCCGAAATAAACATGCTAATTAATTAGGTACCGCCGAGGACGTAATTGTCAGCCCAGATCAGAGGCGATGCAACCGGCAATCGACACTGATCTGGGCCGACGTTTACGTGCTGAGTGGTACCTAATTAATTAGCATGTTTATTTCGGCTTTTTTCTTAAAGATGTGCTGTGTGCCTCCCGGCTACCGCTGTATGCTTCGTGGATCAGTATCGGTTCGCTGCCCGGAGGGTGGGGGCCACTGCACCACCCAAACTCCAATGACTCAGTCTAACACACCACCATCAGTGTGCTCCGTGCTTTCCCAATTCCGGTAAGTGATACTACACTCTGCATACATTATTTCTACTTTATATCGGCTATGTATTTTTACGTGTTATTTGGTATGATTTGGCAGCTTCATAGCTTAAAGGTTACTGGAGAGAGCGCTTGCGCCGTGTTTTTGCCAATGGCGCTTGCGTGAGATTTTCGCTACGGAGAACAGTTCAGGCAATGATTGTGGAGAAGTATTTCTACTTTATATAAGCTGTGTATTTATCATATTATTCCTGCTTTTACCATATGTTACTGTTATTTTAGGTTTTATGTGTTATTTGGCATGATTTGGCAGGTTATTTTTGGGTCTGCGAATGCTCACAAAATTTTCCCATGTAAATTAATGGTAATTGCTTCTTCGCTTTACGACATTCCGGCTTACGAATCGTTTCATAGGAAAGCTCTACCTTCAGATGGCGGGGGAAACCTGTATCTAGTCTGATATAAAAAAATTTCTCCATCTCAAAGGAAAGATTAGTGACAAGTATTCACTACAAGCCTGCAGGTTCCTATAGTGATCTTGAATGTACTTCCACCCACAGCCTCTGTACCGTTCTCTCAGTTCCTGTGACTTTGTTCTATTCACTCCAGTGGTAGTCCCACAGAAATAGTGTTGAGGAGCTTCCAGTATCTGAGTCTAATATGGATTCCTGGTCTCATTCTGTTTATCTGTTGGGTAGTAGAATGATAGCAAAGCAAATGTATCTGTAATCCAGACTCGCTAGCAGTTAACAACAATGAATTTCAAACATAACCTCTTATTACCTTGTCCACAGGCAGTGCAGTGTGAACAGGAACGTTGTGTAGTTATCTTACTAAGCCATGATGCTGATCCTAATCTGGTGGACATTAATGGATATACTGCTCTGCATCTTGCTGTCCTGATCCCTAACGTCACTTTGGCAACGCATTTGCTGGAGTATGGGGCACACATAGATGCCCGAGATAAGGTACTTGCATTAATTCTTCATAGTAGTTAAGTTTTCACAGTCTGAAAAGTGCAAAATTAACACTCTTTTCTGAGTCATACTTGTAGAGCATGTTTTATAGCAGATTAGAATGTTTACCAATGTAAATGTGCATGTACTTTGTCCCGAAAGAACCCAAACTACTTATTGTATTGAGATTCAAATCAAAGCAAGTTTAAAATGGTTATATATATTTTGTTTTAACATTTAGGAGCAAGTTAAGTGGGCTGTTACTACAGCAGATTAGATTTTACCTGGAATGTTTTTGATCATGATGTATTATATTGATTATCAGTTATCACTTCACTAAATGACAGTCACATTTGAAATGGATGATGAATTTTCAAAAAAAAGAGCAACAATAATCGATTTCCATTAACATTAATTTTGCAGTTACCATTTGTTGTGCCTTAAGTCCCAATTTATTTTGGTTATAAGTTGCTACATTAATTTAATGAATAAACTTTTTAATACCAATCCTGCTTTAAATGATAAATGGCAAATCAGGGAAGTTTCACTAAGCAATGATTTATCTTTCTAAATTACTTTCAGAGAGTTGCATGCTCAGTTTCAATTCTTTTATTCTCCCTATTCAAATTCAGTAACCTCATAGTTTCCTTTTATTTTGTAACAGCTTTAATGATATTATAGCGACTAGAGCTTTCCTCTTGCACCTTCTGCAAGCTAAAGTTCTAGATTTTAGATTCTGTTCCTTGATTATGATTTCATTCTGCTAAAGCAGTAATTCCAGGATTGACCTACTTCTTTCTTACTTTGACACCATCATTAGATGCTGTTAAGCTACTATCCAAGTTAATTTGCCCATTGTGTAAAAGTATGTGAACAGAATACAATGAAATGGTGGACATTCAGACAATAATGAATCCAACCTGTCTGATAGTTGAAGACTCGATGAGAAAGCCAACTCTGAAGAAGATACAAATATTCACTGAAGGGATATGGAGGGATTATGCAAATGGTTCAAAGTGTGGGGTTCTACGTTTGAATCAGAAGAACAGAATCTTTATTTATAATGGAGAAGAGCAACTTAATATACAGTAGCATCTTCTGTGGTAGTTTAGATCATGAGAACACTGAGTGTTCATCTAGAAATGCATACATGCATTAAGAAATGATACTGTGTTTCTCCGGAGTGATATCACAGAAAACAGGACAAACCTAAGACCAACACTGACAGAACCACATAATTATAACGTATAGTTAAAGCAGTGCAAAGCAATACCATAATTTGATGAAGAGCAAATCATGGACATGGTAAAAAAAAGTCTCAAAGTCCCCGAGTTGATTGACTCCCAAGTCCCCGATAGCAGGCGGCAAAAGGGAGAAACTCCCTGCCATAAACCTCCAGGCACTGTCAACTTGCCGATGCCTTGGAAGCAGCCGACCACAGCCGACACTGAGTCTGTCCGTCCGAAAACTTCGAGCCTCCGACCAGCCCCTCCGATACAGCCTCCCGAGCACCATCCTCTGCCGAGCGCCTTCGACCTAGCCCCGGCCGCTGAAACAAGCAAAGCTGAGGATTCGGGGCCTTCTGCTCCGGAGATTCCGGTTACCACACAGTAGCAGCGGCAGTGAAGCAGGCATTTCAGAAGTTTTCCAGATGTTCCTCCGTACTCTCACATCAGTCTCCATCAGAAAATGCAGCAAAAAGTCTGCAAGTTATAATTGTACATTTATTTATTCAAATGACATTGCTGCCAAAGCTGGCATTTGTTGTCTTTAATTGTCCCTAAAATGAGATGAGAGTTCAAATCAATCACATTACTGGGTTTGAAGTCACGTGTAGGCCAAATTGAACTTGTTTCTTTTTTATAACTACCTCATAATTTTATAGTTGAGTCAGAGAGAGTAGCCTTATTCGCATAACTTTATATTCAATTATTTGATGTTAAATTTAACTGGTGCCATGTTGTGATTTGCACTCCTGTCTATGGCCATTTGCCCAGAACAGTGGCCTGCAAGTCAAGTGACTTAACTGATACAGCAAGTATTTAGGAGGAGAGGTGATATCCTAGCAGGATAGTATTTGGAATGAAAAGTGAAGAAGCTGAAGCACAAAATGTCTCACGTGTTTTGATAAGACACATTTGGACTGTTTTGGACACTTGTTTTGGAACCAGCAAAATATTGATGTTTTTGATTTATTCTTCTACAGGTCCGCAATCCCTTATCGGAAATCCTTGGGGCCAGTTGCATTTCGGAATAGAGAATTTTTTGGATTTCAGACCCTCACCCCCACCCCTGATACCAAAAAACACGTATGCTCAAGTCCCTTATTTAACCTGTCTTAGTGCAGTGGAGTTTAGGACCCAGCGGCGCACCAAACCTATGCACATCCTCCCATATACTTTAAATCATCTCTAGATTACTTATAATACCTAATACAATGTAAATGCTATGTAAATAATTGTTATACTGTATTGTTTAGGGAATAATGACAAGAAGAAATGTTATTTCCAAGAAAAACATTCAATAAAACATAAAAATATGCAGCTTCAAATGAACCGAATCAAACAGATGGTAAATGACTACTGGAATAAATGTAGAATGTTACTGTCACTGTCACTATAAAACTTCAGTAACTTGTCTTTCTGTTTATTTAAATCATATACAGTGGTAGTTCCGACACTATTTTCTTCAGTAAGATGCCGCACAGACACACCACAATCAAGCTTCTGCAATAACTCCACTTTCTGCGTTATTGATAGAGAAAATACCTTATCTTTTTCTGATTGTATCTGCAACTCTTTTTGACATTTTCACAGTGAAATTAAACACAAAGTCAACAGTGAACACAAAATATCAGCGAACAGCAAATGCACGTGTAACCAGTACGAGCGCTGAGCCACAACTGACGTCTGGCGGCCTCTGCTAGTGCTGCCACGTCACACCTGAGTGATGTCAGCTGTTGACAAAAGAAAACTTCGGTTTTCGGAGCTTTTTGGATTTCAGAATTTGGGATAAAGGAATGTGCACCTGTACTGGGAGCATTCAAAAGTTTGTCTGATTTTTTTTTCTCTCTGGTATACACAAGTATGAATAGTGATCTCATTGACCAATATGAGATCATTAGATCTGATTTGTTAAAATTTTGAAGGGCTGTTAAATTTCAAGGATGCAATTTGATGATCCCCAAACTTCTCTGTAGACTCCACTTGAAAGAACATTGAACTTTGTGGGATTATCAATTGAGACCTGTTTCCAGTAACATGAAAACGATGTTACATATTTGTATGCTGTACAATTGTAAATTATTTTGTGATAATTAGATGACTAGTGGATTGTTTGTTTCCAAAAGAATGGATATACTCCTCTGCTGTTAGCGGCTACTAGGAACCGCCAAAAAATGGCAAAATGTCTTCTTAAAAAGGGTGCTGATGTGAATGCAAAGGACAAAACTGGGAGGTACGTTTGCACACTTCAAATCTTGAATTGTTGAATTAAGAAATTTAGGGTGTGTGATTTCTTTTTGTTTATTATTTTATTCTTGAAATAGTACCAAATGAGCTCGGGTTATTGCTAACATGAGAAAATCTGCAGATGCTGGAAATCCAAAGCAACACACACAAAATGCTGGAGGAACTCAACAAATTAGGCAGCATCTATGGAAAAGAGTAAACAGTTGACATTTCAGGCTGAGACCCTTCTTCAGTACTGAGAGGGAAGGGGGAAGATGCCAGAATTATAAGGTGGGGGGAGGGGAAAGAGGCTAGCTGGAAGGTGATAGGTGAAAGGTCAAGGGCTGGAGAAAAAGAATCTGATAGAGGAGAGTGGACAATAGGAGAAGGGAAAGGAGGATGGGACTCAGGAAGAAGTAACAGGCAGATGAGAAGAAGGAAATGGTCAGAGTGGGGATTAGAAGTGGGGGGAAATTTTGTTCACCTGAAGGAGAAATCGATATTCATACCATCAGCTAAGGTGATGAATATAAGGTGATACTGCTGTTGTAATGCTATCCTTCCTGGTTATCAACAACAGGAATCTACATACAGAAAAGGTTGATTGAAATCACTGGCATGCATTCCATTACTTAAATTCAATCTGATTGTCTTGATTTTGTTTTCAGGTGTGTAATAGTATTCATTGAGAACAACTAGAAATCACCCAAATCTGATTGTCTTGATTTTGTTTTAAGGTGTGTAATAGTATTCATTGAGAACAACTAGAAATCACCCATTGATCAAGTTGAATCTGGTTTGCTCAGCGAAGTTGCCCTTGCTGTTGCTGTTTAATTTCAAGATGTGCATTTTAATACTAATAACAAAGAGTGGTTAATTTTTCTGAATATGTAGTCTTTAATATTGGAAGTACAATCACAAATTGTGGATATCCAAAGTTCAAAGTAAATTTTATTGTCAAAGTACCTCTACTGTATGTCACCATACACAACCATAAGATTCCTTTTCCTGTGGGCATACTCAGCAGATCTATAGAATAGTAACTATAACAGGATCAATCAGAGTGCAGAAGAAAATAAAATGTGCAAATACAAATATAAAGAAATAACAATAAATAATGAGAACATGAACTAATGGGATAAAGAGTCCTTAAAGTGAGATCATTGGTTATGGGAACATCTCAGTGGTTGGGCAAGTGAATGTAGTATTCCCTTTGCTTCAGAGCCTGATGGTTGAGTGGTAGTAACTGTTCTTGAACCTGTTGGTACAAATCCTGGGGCTCTTATACCTTCTAACTGATGGCAGCGGTGAGAAAAGAACATGGCCTGGGTGGTGAGTATCTCTGATGATGGATGCTGCTTTCCTACGACAGCACTTCATGTAGTTGTGCTCAGTGGTGGGGAGGCTTTTACCCATGATGTACTGGGCCAAATTCACTACCCTTTTGTAGGATCTTCTGTTCAAAGGCATTGGTGTTTCTGTACCAGGCTGTGATGCAGCCAAACAATATACTCTCCACTACACATTTATAGAAAGTTAGTCAGAGTTGTAGATGTCTTAGTCTCCTATGGGAGTAGAGGCACTGCCGTGCCTTCTTCATAATTGCACTTGCATGTTGAACCCAGTACAGCTCCTCTGAAATGGTAACACCGAGGAACTTAAAGTTGCTGACGTTCTCCACCTCTGATTCCCCCCAATGCACAGTGGCTCGAGGACCACTGGTTTACTTCTCCTGACGTATACTATCAGTTCCTTGTCTTGTTGACATTAAGTGAAAGGTTGTTGTTACGTTACCACTCAACCAAATTTTCAATCTCCCTTCTGTATACTGATTCATTACCAGCTTTTGATTTGACCCACAACTGTGGTATCATCAGCAGACTTGAATATGTTATTGGAGCTGTGCTTAGCCCACACAGTCATAGGTGTAAAACAAGTAGAGCAGGGGACTTAGCACATAGTCCTGTTGTGCGTGCGCCTGCATTGATGGAAATTGTGGAGATTCCAGCTTCATCAGCTACTTCTACAATAACAAGCTAAATTTCATTTAGTTAAAAGCTTTGAACTTCATACATATATGCTTTCAGTTGCTTATTGAAGGAGGATATCAATAAATTGCATTTTTTTTAAAAGTTGGGGCTTATTGAGGCCTATCAGAGCATTGTTATGTTTGCCCTTTGGATCACCTTGCGTAGAATGTCTCAATATGATATTAGAATACAATTGATGTATGCAAAGAAAGTAGAAGCATTTTTACTGAGCATTCTGCAGTTTGGCAGCTGATTCTAATTCATAGTCACAGTCATACTTTATCGATCCTGGGGGAAATTGGTTTCACTGTGCGAAGTTATAATCTAATGCCTTTTAGTGAGTGCCTTTTGCTGTCCAATTAGATTTACTTAGTTTTGCCCAACCTTACCATTAGAATTCATATCCTATTATCAAGTGCAATAAATAGATGAGTTGTTTTTTCCTTGCTTACTTGAGTCAAGTACAGCCTTTATGTTAAAGGATGGAGCCTATTGATCACTATGGGCATATATATATATATATAAAAAACTATATTGTCAGTTGGAATAGACAACAATTGTGAGTCATGGCAAAGTGTAGCTTAAGTTCATTGTGATGGCTGGCAAGGGATTAGAATGCACAAGCTTATCAAATAAATTATCTTTGTAAATTGTGGATTATGTTTTAAGGACATTATTCATTAAAATTTTTATAGATTCTGTGAACAAAATGTGCGAGTCAGCTGCATATGTTAACACAGAACAAACGAATATTTTATTTAATTGTTTGTAACCCAAATTTATAACAGGGCAATGATTTTTGATCTTCATCATGTTTCCTCTAGAACTACCCTGATGATTGCTGCAAGCAATGGACAAACTAAGTTAGTTAAGCGGCTTCTACGTCATGGTACAGATGCTTCTTTAAATGATGATAATGGATGGACAGCTGACGATTATGCACTTAGGAATGGAAAACATGCGTAAGGATTTTGGTCTCTCTGTTTTAATGTCTTCATGTTGGAAAAGTGGCTGATAGGATTGAGGGTTGAAAATGAGGTAATTCCTCATGGGACCAATCTGGTACTCCCAGATCCTGCCATAGTTTGAGTAGGAGGGGCTTGGCATGGTGAGCTGGCTGGTGTTTCATGCAGAATACACTAGGTTTCTGTGTAGCCTGAATCAATGGATTTAGCATTCTTATTACCAGCCTGGGAGAGAGACAGAGTATCAGGTATTTTCTCCCAGGTGTGGCCTGCTACTTGATGTCACTCAAGTGTTATGAGAGCTTCAATTCTGAGACTGTTGTCCTAGAAGAGCTTTTGAAGGATTTTGAGGAAGCTGCTTTGGTGGCACTTTTTCAGTTCTTCAGTGGTTCCATTTACTATCAGAGAATGTATACAATGTTCAGCTGGAAATTCTTGTTCTTTACAGACATCCACAAAAACTGAATAGTGCCTCAAAGAATGAGTGACAGTAAAAATGTTAGAACCCCTAAGCCCCAGACTCCCCTCCATGCACAAGTAGCAGCAAAGCATCGACCCTCCCCCTCCTGCTCCCCCACTTACTTCAGTAGAAAAGCATTTGCACCCTCCACCACCAAGGCAGCATTAGCAAAGTTTCCAAGTAAGACCGTGATCTGCAGTACATCAAAAAATCTAATCATTAACCCAATAATTTGATATACAACAGTGTCTCTCTTTCTCTCTCTCTCACACACTCTCACTCTCCCTCACCCCCTCTCCCACCCCCTCTCTCTCCCCTGTTTCCCCTCCCCCTCTCCTCTCTCCCTCCCCCTCACTGTCCCTCTCTCTCTCACTCCCTCTCTCACTCCCCCTCTCACTCCCTCTCTCACACTCTCACTCTCTCCACTCCCCCCTCCCCCCTCTCCCCTCCCCCTCTTGCCCCCTCTCTCTCTCTCCCCACTCTCTCTCCCCCCTCCCCCCTCCCTCTGTCACTCTCTCCCCCTCTCTCTCTCACTGACTGTCTCACGTAAATGGTCAGAAAGGAGAGAGAAGACCAACAAAAACAAACAGCTGGCTGAGTTATGGTGTTATAGTCTGCCGCATCGCTATTTTCCAATTTCTCTGACTCAAGATTCAGCAACAGCTCGTCCTTCACCAATGAGAGAGAGGGATTAGCATCCAAGTTCAGGGTTCCCAACAGCTGATCTGCTGTTCCCGACATTCCGTTTTCTCCCGCAACACTTCAGTCGGTGGCGCCGGTTTAGATTTGGCTCATCCCTGGGGCCACAAAGCTTTATAATCCCGAAAGCACGCTCGTCTTCTAGGCTGCATCCTTGGGATATTGAAAAATACCCATTTGGCAAGCTGTGGGAACAGGTTCCATTGCTACAGAAACAGATGTTTGAGTGTAGCTGTAGGTTAGGGTCTGCAGCAGAACCCCATCCACCATGAAAGGGAAAAAGAGAGACATCATAGATGGGAATTAAGCTGTTTCCACAGATGAGCTCACTGTCAAGTGCCATTGTAACTCCACCCCATTCCATGTACTTTGAGGTGCCTGCTGTCAGTTTGTGATGCAGACATAAATTGAAAGGTTTAGATCACTGCTGGGTTTGTAATCTTACTCTTTCAACATTCTTTTCAGCCAAAAGCTTCGGTGCCACATTAAAACCATTTCATAATCAGTATCTGTCTTCATAAAGTGATGGTTTCCAAGATGCATGTAGTATGCCAGATTTTCCAGGATCTTGTTGTGAACTTTTGTTGTGGTATGGCAATGGGTTACACCAGGGGCAGGTTTGTGCAGTACTTTTATTTTTCAGAAGTTATATGTGATGCCCCTTTTTTTATATGCTTTAGAATTTGTGCATGTGCAAACAATGTCTCCTGCAGTTAAATAACTCCAGTTGGAGTGGCTTTGCATAGGTAGTGCATGCATAGGTTGAACAATTTTTCTTCAGGATGAGCTCTCCTCTAGTGTGAGATCTATTTGAACGTTATTGAATACTGCAACTATTCTCCTTGTGCCATTGCTAATATTTTGAATGTTGACATATTAAAGTATCATCTTTTATATTGAAATAACTGGATCACTAAATCAAATGCTCAGTTCTTCTTGTTTTTGGTAAACGCTGTGATAAATCTGCTAGTCGATACAGTGGAGGGGGAGGACGAACGGGTGTCTAAAAATACCATTTGTCAAGAATTGATTCTTAACATAATCTGAAGTAATAAAGTAATACTGAAGATTAAGGAATAAAGAAAATACAGTGCTCTGTAATGAATTGTTATCCATTTATTGTAATGCAGCAGTGCAGCATGAAATGGTACGATATAAATAAAGTGTATTGTATGCAGTAACTTAAAATTACACTCTGCACTGTAAATTTAAATTTTAACTGATCACCAACTTAGAGGAATAGTACATTAATCATTACAGTAATACAGCAATTTAATGTCTCTATGGTGCTGTAATACTTTTATGCCTCAGGAGGGCAATCTTCAACAGCAGTTATTGATGGTGAAGGAGTAGAGCTTGAAGGTGCTATGCATGCAGTAGAACCGTTCTTTTTTAGATTATGAGGACTATTATTGTAGTTCAGTGTCATTTTTCAAAAGCCTGACTGCCTAAAACTAAGCTGCCCTTTCTTGAGAAAATTATGGATGGCATACAGTTTCATCAGTTCGTGGCCAAAATAACTGGAATTCTTCTCATAAAGTTTTGAATGTTTGCAGATCTCTTGTAATATTTTTAGATGTTCAGATTGGTTATCATCTTCCTCAGAACTATGATCTGTTACAGTGGCTTGATCAGAATTATCGATCTTCATTTAAAACTGAAGTAACTTTTATATCGCCATTAGTATTTACACATCCTCCAATCAGATTCAATCATTAAACAAGAATTGGCCATCTGACCAGTCAAGGCTGCTCCACTGTTCAATAAAATCAGGGTTTATCTGGCCTTTACCTCATAACCTTTAATTACCCTGCTATGCAAAAATCATATCTAACTGTGTCTTAAATATTCTTAATGATAGAGCATCCGTTGCTTCTCCTGGCAGAGAATTCCACAGATTCATTAATCTCTGGGAAAAGCCAAAAATTTTGAGGCTATACCCCTATTTCTAGTCTCACCAGTGGAGACAACTTTTCTGCCTCTCTCATATTTATCTCTTTCATAATTTTACATGTTTCTATAAGATCTCCTCTCATTCTTCTGAATTCCAGCGTGCATATTCCCAAACTGACTGCCTCATCTCCAGGATCAATCTACTGGGGGACCTCATCTGCAACGCCTCCAAGGCCAGTGTTGCGTCTCAAGTAAGGAGACTGGAACATCATGCAGTGCACTAGGTGCAGTGTCACGTACCCTGTACAGTTGCAGCATAATCTCCTTGTTCTTAAATTCAGTCCCTCTAGCAATGGCCAACATTCCATTTGTGTCTTTAATAACCTGTTACGCCTGCAAACCGACCTTTTCTGATTTATGTACTAGAACTCCCAAGATTGCTTGCTGCAGTCTTTCACTATTTAAATAATAGCCTGTTCTTCTATTTTTGCTTCCAAACTGGATGATCTCCCATTTACCATTATACTCCATCCACCAGACTGCCCACTCACTTTGTTATCAAGGTCATTTAAATCCTAAATTGATGACAGCTAGATTTTCCTCTGGTTGAACCAATATTACATTGAAGTCTGGAGCCAAATCATCTTGCAGAAGCTCATGCTAGACCTCATGGAGCAGTTTATTGGCTGGTAGTTGGTGATAGTGCTATTAACGTCATCATTCAACATTTTGCTGATGATTGAGTGTGCACTGATTTGTTGTGGTAGCACATCCCCAAGTAATTTGTGACTACAGCAGGGAGGTACTACTGCAGTTGTACAAGGCCTTGATGAGACCACACCTGGAGTATTGTGTGCAGTTTTGGTCCCCTAATCTGAGGAAAGACATCCTTGCCATAGAGGGAGTACAAAGAAGGTTCACCAGATTGATTCCTGGGATGGCAGGACTTTCATATGATGAAAGGCTGGATCGACTAGGCTTATACTCGTTGGAATTTAGAAGATTCAGGGGGGATCTTATTGAAACATATAAAAAGTCCAGAACGAGGGATCATAGTTTGAGGATAAAGGGGAAGCCTTTTAGGACCGAGATTAGGAAAAACGTCTTCACACAGAGAGTGGTGAATCTGGAATTCTCTGGCACAGGAAACAGTTGAGGCCAGTTCATTGGCTATATTTAAGAGGGAGTTAGATATGGCCCTTGTGGCTAAAGGGATCAGGGGGTATGGGGTGAAGGCTGGTACAGGGTTCTGAGTTGGATGATCAGCCATGATCATACTGAATAGCAGTACAGGCTCGAAGGGCTGAATGGCCTACTCCTGCACCTATTTTCTGTGTTTCTATGTTTTCTATGTCTCTACATTGTTAGATGACAATGTTGTAACCATCATGGACCAATTTAGCCAAAGACCTTACTTGGTTCTGAAACATAAATTTTGCATAGGTGTTAGTGCAACGCTATTACACTCTGAGTTCTCCCATGGATTGTGTGAATTTTTCCCGGTACTCTAGTTTCCTCCCAGTCTAAAGATGTATTGGAAAGGTTAATTGATCATTCTTATTTGCTCCATGTTTAGATTAAGGTTAATCAGGGCGTGGGGTTGCTGGGGTAGCATTGCTGGAAGGGCCGGAAAGGCCTACTCCATGTTGTATCACTGAATGAGTGAACGAACAAAGAAATAGCATTTTCTACTCCACAGTTGTAAGGACCCCATACATTTTTCTTGTATTCAGTTTGTTGAACTGTTTCTTGGAGTGAATCCAGTTGACTGGCTGGATCTGGTTTAGTGAGCTCAGGAGAGAAAGTTAAGAGGATCATTTGTTACATCTGGCTGAAGGTAGTTTTTGCAGTTGTTTGCTGGACTGAACCTTATTAAAGATGAATATGTTCATGGAATTTTCTCTTCCAAAGTAGCACACACAAAATGCTGGAGGAACTCAGCAGGTTAGGCAGCATCTATGGAAGTGCCTCGGCCTGAAACATCAACAGTTTATTAATCTCCATAGGTGCTGCCTGACCTGCTGAGATCCTCTGCCATCTTGTGTGTGTTGCTTTGGGGAATTTCCAGCATCTTCAGACTTTCTCATGTTTATAAATTTTTCTTCCTTTTGTTTAATTGTCCTTCATTACCTGGTTGTGCCAGGACCATAATGTCTTGTTTGGCCATGTGGTTGTAGAAATTCTTAGCTCTGTAGCATTTAGCTTGTGTTATTGGCATGCTTGTTGTCTTGTGCTGGAATTTTCCGAGATTTGAACTTCCTTTTCAGATGTACAGTACCTAGCTCTGCTCTTTTTCTCCCTTTGATCCAGATATGGTTACTATGTTTAATCTTATTTGACTGACGTACTAGGGTTAACTATTGTGATGAGAAGACACCTATTGCTGCTGTTGATTTTGTTTTCAAGCTCCTGATTGTTTTTGACAACATGTGGAGGAAGGGACTGTCTCAAAAGGAAAAAGGGCTGGTAAAGAGAGAGGACTTAGACTTAAAACACTTTGCAAAAGAACATAAGAAAAATATAATTTTTAAACCAGTGATTTTTTGTGATCTGAATGCACTACCTGGAAGGATAATTGAAACAGATTCAATAATTAATTTTAAAAGTGAGATGGATCAGTATATTGATGGAGAGTAATGTTTTTGAATAGAAGCTAGTTATATATTACTGGTTGATTAACTTATCCACTGTGCTGTATTAGCTGTTCATTAATCTGAGAATGAAACTTGAATATTTGCAATAGTTTCTCTGTACTTTAGATTTTTTTGTAAAACAATATTTTTATGTTGGATGAAGTAAAAATTTATTGAAAAATATTTCTTCTCGTTTAGGCAGAACTCAAAATGTATAACATTTTTTCTTCTGATTTCTCCAGTTGTTCTCATCTAATCACTGAACATCATACAAAAAAGAGACGTCAGTCATCACGCTTTAAATCAGGAGCGATGAAAGAGATGCCCAGTAGATCAGACTATTCTGCTGAAGTAAACTTGGGATTTGGAGAACCAGCCATGAATAAAGAGAGTAAGTTTGAGGGGAAATGTCAATAAATATATATGTATATTATATTGTTTTGAATATATTTCAATATTGTGTAAAAGGATACCTCTGGTCTTGTAAAGTACTAAGAAAATAGGCACTGTGGTTTTAAATTTAGTTTTAAGAACTTTTGTGAAAAAGGATACTGAATAGTGTAAAAGTAATGGCTGATGTTTATTTGAATGATTTAATGCTAGAAGACAGGATATTTGATTGCTCTTGCAGGATGTGGAAAGGCAGAGAGACCTCCAGTGTCCTTGACGACTGCAATTGCGAGAAGTGCATCCAGCTGCAGCTTCTAACAATCTGAGTTAAGGAATTGTAACTGGAACTGAATGAACAGTTCATTTGGGAGGCTGCGGGGCTGATAGATAGGACAAATAGAGAAGTAGTTACACCCATGGTGCAGGATACTGGAAACAGCGTGACAGTCAGGAAAGAGAAAGAGGTTAAGCAGCCTGCGCAGAGTACCCCTGTGGTCATTCCCCTCTACAACAGATATACCACTTTTGATACTGATGGGCTGAATTACCTATCAAAGGAAAGTCACAGTGGTCAGGCCTCTCACACTGAGTCCGGCTCTTTGAGGCTCAGGTGGGAAGGGAGTATAAAGGCGAGCTGTGGTGATAGGGGATTCATTAGCTACGGCAACAGAAAGGAGGTTCTGTGGATGAGAACGAGATTCCCAAAAGGTATGTTGCCTTCTGGGTGCCAGAGTCCAGAACATCTCAGATCAAGTCCTCAGCATTCTTAAGGAAGAGAGTGGTCATGCCCACGGAGGTACCAATGATACAGGCAGGACGTATAATGAAATTCTACAAAGTGAGTTCAGGGAATTAGGTGCTACGTTAAAGGGAAGAACCTCCAGATTGCTACCCGTGCCAATGAGGTCAGAAATAAGAAAATTATACAGTTTTAATACATGGTGTAGGAGAGAGGGCATCAGATTTTTGAATCATTGGGCTCTCTTCTAGGGAAGATGGGACCTGTACAGAAGGAACGGTGTGCACCTAAACTGGAGGGGACTAATATCCTTGTGGAAGGTTTGCTGGTGCTACGTGAGTGTGGGGGAGTGCTCAACTAGAGTTACAGGGGTTGGGGGGATTAAAGGAGGAGGAGTTGTGTTACTAGTTAAGGAAAATGTCATGGCAGTGTTCAGTCAGGACAGACTGGAGAGTTTCACGAGTGAGGTGTTTTGAGTGGAAATGAGAGTAAGAAAGGTATGACCACATTAATGGAGCTATATTACAGACCACCTAACAGCCCGAGGGATTTAGAGGAGCAAATGTGTAGACAGATCACAGACTGTTGCAAGAAATGTGAGGTTGTTATAGTAGATGATTCTAACTTTCTACATATTGACTGGGACCCCCATACTGTAAAAGGACTAGATGGGGTAGAGTTTGTCCGACGTGTTTAGGAAAATTTCCTTCATCAGTACATAGAAGTCCCAGCAAGAAAATATGTGATACTTAATCTGCTATTAGGGAATGAGACAGGGCAGGTAACAGAAGTTTGTGTAGGGGTATACTTTGTATCTAATGACCATAATGGCATTAGTTTCAAAGTAAATATGGAAAAAAGATAAGTCTGGTCTGTGGGTTGTGATTCCAATTTTGATGGTATCAGATAGGATCTGACAAATGTTGATTGGGACAGGTTGTTTTCTGGCAAAGGTGTACTTGACAAGTGGAGAGCCTTGAAAAGTGAAATTTTGAGAGTACAAGTCTTGCATGTGCCTGTCAGAATAAAAGGTAAACATAACAGGTTTTGTTTTTAATAGAGGCTTCGCTTAAGAAAAAAAGGAGGTTCATAGCAGGTATAGTCGGGTAGGAACAAATGAGGTACTTATGGAGAATAAGAAATGCAAGAGAGCACTTAAGAAAGAAATCAGGAGGGCTAAAATAGGACAGGAGGTTGCCCTAGCAGACAAGGTGAAGGAGAATTCTAAGAGCTTCTACAGATACATTAAGAGCAAAAGGATTGCAACGGACAAAATCCTTCTGGAAGATCAGAATGGTAATCCATGTGCAGAGCCAAAATAGATGGAGGAGATCTTAAATGATTGTTCTGCATCTGTATTTACTCAGGAGATGGATGCGAAGTCTTTAGAAGAGAGGCAAAGCAGCATCGAGTTCATGGACCCTATACAGATTACAGAGGAGGAGGTATTAGCTGTCTTGAGACAAATTAGGGTGGATAAATCCCCTGAGCCTGACATGGTATTTCCTCAGTCCCTGTGGGAGGCAATTGCAGAAATTGCAGGTACCCTAGCAGAGATACTTAAATTATCTTTAGTGACAGGTGAGGTATTGGAGGATTGGAGGATAGATAATGTTGTTGCGCTGTTTAAGGAAGACTCTAAAAACTAAGCAGAAAATTATAGGCTGGTGAGCTTGACATCAGTAGTGGGAAAGTTATTGGAAGGTATTCAAAGGGACCAAATATGAGTATTTGGATAGACATGGACTCATTATGGATGGTGAACATGGCTTCATGCAGTTAGGTCATGTCTAATCAATGTTAGAGTTTTTTGAGGAAGTTACCAGACCACCTAGAAAAATGAATGAAAAGTGGCAGGTGGAACTTAATGCAGACAAGTGCAAAGTGTTGCACTTCAGTTGGACCAACCAGAGTAGATGTTACACAGTGCACGGTAGACCACTGAGGAATGCTGTAGAACAAAGGGAATACAGGTACCTAATTCATTGAAGTGATGTCACCTGTAGATAGGGTCATAAAGTAAGCTTTCAGTACAACATAAAATACTCTGCAGATGCTGGGGTCAAAGCAATACAACATGCTGAAGGAACTCAGCAGTTCAGGCAGCATCCGTGGAAACAATCATTCAACGTTTCGGGCTGAAGCCCTTCGTCAGGACTGTACATTGGCCTTCGTAAATCAAAGTATGAGCACAGGAGACGGGATGTTATGTTGAAGTTGTAGAAGTCATTGGTGAGGCCTAATTTAGAAAATTGTGTGCAGTTTTGGTCATCTACCTACAGGAAAGATGTAAATAAGGCTGAAAGAGTATAGAGAAAAAAACTTACAGGGAAGTCACTAGGGCTGGAGGATCGGAGTTATAAGGAAAGATTGAATAGGTTCGGAGTTTATTTTCACACTGATATTTTTATTACTATGATTTGGATCTGTATTCCTTCTCTAGAAGCAAAGAAGTTGTCATTTGCCATGAGTCGATAACTCGAGTGCATAAACATTAAAGCTGCAAGAATATACTTGAGTTCCTTATTGCCTTACCTTTAATACAGTGAGATAATTAGAGTTGTTAGAGACTACTAACAGCAATTCTCCCCTGCAAAAGACTGCACATAGCCAGTTCTCCTGTAGAGTACATTTGAAATCCTGAATCAAAAGACATACAAAGCAAAAATAATGCTAGTAGTCTGGTTGGACAATTTTGCAGAGCCATACATTGAGTTGATTGACTTGCCAGAGCTCTGAATTTTGAAGTGGAAAGATCTACAGATGCTCCTACAATTGTCCCTTTCACTGAGCATCCTTGTCATATGGTGAATGCTGTCTCCGAAATTATCCCAGCCATGCCACTTTGGGTCAATGTATGGTAAAGAATGGGAGACTTAGCTGGTCTGTTTCCTCTACCATGAGTGGTAGTGGTATCTATGTTAAGAAAATCCCTATTATTCTGTCTCAAATTCCCATCAGGGAATTGCTTAAGCCAAGTGGAAAGTTCTTTCATTGGTATTGGATCTTGCTTCGATTGGACTTTTGTAGAAGCTGATCTTCGTGTTTTGCGGTTTTTTAATGCTTTGAATGTGCAGTGTTTTTAATTCAGCAACCAATATCAACATTAGTAAATCAAGAGCTGTGTGTTATGATTAAGTTTCATAGCTAATTGCATACTTTTATCCTAACCACTGACAATGAAAAGAATCTGGTTGAAAGAAATGGAACAATAATTTCATGCAGTATCCTGGACTCTAATGCTTCAGCATGATTTTGTTTAAGTTACTCTGGAAAGATATATTTATCATGGCTCTAGCGACAAATATTTATTCATTAGTTTCCAGAAAGCTGTTCATTGTGAAAAATGAAGAAGCTCTCCACTCTGAGTAATTGTAATATCTGCCTTGGACCCACATTTCCATCTTGTTAGGTGATGTCGAATAAAGACCCAGGCAACTCGTGTCTTATTTCAATAATCGCACAATCTAGGAAAAAAAACCTTTTTAGATGATGTTTTCCTGTTTGTCATTTGTTTAGAGCTATGTTTAGAGTTCTATTTTCCCTTGTTCCTGATTTTTTTTCATCTATTCCTTATGGCCACTCCAGTCGATACAGAATATCAGGAGAGTCCTAAACTGAAGTCAAGATCAAGACGTTCTGTAAAAGGTAGTATTAAATGTGACATCTACCTTTTGTTCCCTTTTGCACAGTACTAACTTTGTGAACATAAAGAATTGGATTTTGTATAAATAATTGCTGTATGTCATGGATTGTATAACTTTCAGAAGATTTGAACTGTGACTAAATTAATTTTGACTACCAAAATTATATTTTATTCTGTTTTCTCTGACTCTTATGTCTATTTAGAGGTGGAGATGGGAATGTAGTACCATTTGCCATCTTGTTGAACAACAGAATATTTCTACATTTTATTGAGCTATTTTTCCATCTATCTTGTGCCTATGACCTGAAACTTGCATATCAATTTATTTTGTTAGATATAAATCTAAAAATATATTTCAATATGCTCTCATTGGTCCAGTATTTATAACACACTTCTTTCATCCCCTCTGTTAATCACCTGCTGCAAAGTGCCAGACTTTCCCATATCTCTGGTAGCACCTTTTAATTGTAAGTGATAGCACAGAAAGGTGCCGGTAGTGGGAAGGACTAGAGTGAATGTCTTCACAAACTCTGCCACCAATGGTTGTTAGGCAGGTAAACCTACCAAAATGTTACGAATGCTTCTGACAATAAGAAATGTCCAAAATGTTCCGGTGCTATCAGAAATTAATAAAATTAATGGCCACATTTTACTGTCCACCATTGAACTCTGAGAGATCTAATGTTACAGAGCAGTCATGGAAACATTGGCAAACCTTTCCAGTGTGCTTAGGACTTATGCTGAGCTCACTGGCAGTTATATGAAGAAACATCTGCTATTCCACCTGAAACAGCTGGTAATGTCCTAAGTTTATATAAACATAAGGATCGAAAACAATTCTCTGTTCTTTGCATTAGATATATATTTATATTCCATTGGTGTTACAAAATGAAATGAAATGCTGATTTTTTTTTTACACATTTAGCATTTTCATTCTTGTTTCCAATATCCTTAATAACTGCAATTTGTAGTCATAACCACTCAGCAACAAATACAAAATTTATTCTCATAGCCTTTCATTACATCTTTTGCTAAATCATTTAAATCTGATTCTTGTTCTTGAACCATGTACTAGTAGAGCCAACTTCTCTCAGCTTGCTTTATTTAAAAACATTGCGACCTCTATTTCCATTAAATCTCTTATGATTTCTTTGCTAAAGGAGAGCTGACCCACTTGTCTAATGTAATTTTATACTGGTTGACCACCACAAATCCAGAATGATTGGGACCTGTGTAAGTGCTGGATTAGTGATTCTGCCCAATCTTAGGTAGTTAGGTTAGGATTAAATAAACTCTTCTAACCCACTTAATGATCTCCACACCCTTGGATAATATAGAAAAAAGAAATGACAAATGAAAAGCAAGCGAAATTTATTGAAGTACAGTTCAGGCAAAATACCATAAGACAAAGGAGCAGAAGTCGGCCTTTTGGCCCATCGAGTCTGCTCCGCCATTTTATCATGAGTTGATCCATTCTCCCATTTAGTCCCACTCCCCCGCCTTCTCACCATAACCATTGATGCCCTGGCTACTCAGATGCCTATCAATCTCTGCCTTAAATACACCCAATGACTTGGCCTCCACTGCTGCCCGTGGCAACGAATTCCATAGATTCACCACCCTCTGGCTAAAAAAATTTCTTCGCGTTTCTGTTCTGAATGGGCGCCCTTCAATCCTTCAGTCATGCCCCCTCGAACTAGACTCCCCCATCATGGGAAACAACTTTGCCACATCCACTCTGTCCATGCCTTTCAACATTCGAAATGTTTCTATGAGGACTCCTCTCATTCTTCTAAACTCCAAGAAATACAGTCCAAGAGCAGACAAATGTTCCTCATATGATAACCCTCTCATTCCCGGAATCATTCTAGTGAATCTTCTCTGTACCCTCTCTAACGTCAACACATCCTTTCTTAAATAAGGAGACCAAAACTGCCCACAGTACTCCAAGTGAGGTCTCACCAGCGCCTTATAGAGCCTCAACATCACATCCCTGCTCCTATAATCTATTCCTCTAGAAATGAATGCCAACATTGCATTTGCCTTCTTCACTACCGACTCAACCTGGAGGTTAACCTTGAGGGTATCCTGTATGAGGACTCCCAAGTCCCGTTGCATCTCAGAACTTCGAATTCTTTCCCCATTTAAATAATAGTTTGCCCGTTTATTTCTTCTGCCAAAGTGCATAACCATAAACTTTCCAACATTGTATTTCATTTGCCATTTCTTTGCCCATTCTTCCAATCTATCCAAGTCTCTCTGCAGACTTTCCGTTTCCTCAGCACTACCGGCCCCTCCGCCTATCTTCGTATAGTCAGCAAACTTAGCCACAGAGCCATCTATTCCATAATCCAAATTGTTGATGTACAATGTAAAAAGAAGTGGTCCCAACACGGATCCCTGTGGAACACCACTGGTAACCGGCAGCCAACCAGAATAGGATACCTTTATTCCCACTCTCTGTTTCCTGCCAATCAGCCAACGCTCTATCTATGCGTGTAACTTTCCCGTAATTCCATGTCTCTTATCTTGTTAAGTAGCCTCATGTATGGCACCTTGTCAAAGGCCTTCTGAAAATCCAAGTATACAACATCCACTGCATCTTCCTTGTCTAGCCTACTGGTAAGTTCCTCAAAAAATTGTATTAGGTTTGTCAGGCAGAATTTTCCTTTAAGGAATCCTTGCTGAGTTCTGCCTATCTTGTCATATGCCTCCAGGTACTCTGTAACTTCATTCTTGACAATCGACTCCAACAACTTCCCAACCACCGATGTCAAGCTAACAGGTCTATAATTTCCTTTTTGCTTCTTTGCCCCCTTCTTAAATAGCGGAGTGACATTTGCAATCCTCCAGTCCTCTGGAACCATGCCAGAATCCATCGACTCCTGAAAGATCATCGTTAATGCCTCCGCAATCTCCACAGCTACCTCCTTCAGAACACACGGGTGCATTCCATCTGGTCCGGGAGATTTATCTACCTTTAGACTATTCAGCTTCCTGAGTGCTTTCTCTGTCGTAATTGTGACTGCACACACTTCTCCTCCCTGCCACCCTTGAGTGTCCGGTATACTGCTGATGTCTTCCTCAGTGAAGACTGATGCAAAATACTCGTTCACTTCCTCTGCCATCTCCTTATCTCCCATTACAATTTCTCCAGCATCATTTTCTACTGGTCCTATATCTACTCTCACCTGTCTTTTACTCTTTATATACTTGATAAAGCTCTTAGTATCTTTGATATTATTTGCTCGCTTCCTTTCATAGTTAATCTTTTCCCTCTTAATGACCTTCTTAGTTTCCTTTTGTAAGCTTTTCAAAACTTCCCAATCCTCTGTCTTCCTACTAATTTTTACTTCCTTGTATGCCCTCTCCTTTGCTTTAACTTTGGCTTTGACTTCTCTTGTCAACCACGGTTGCATCCTTTTTCCGTTCGAAAATTTCTTCTTTTTTGGAAAATACCTGTCTTGCACCTTCCTCACTTCTCGCATAAACTCCAGCCACTGCTGCTCTGCTGTCTTTCCCACCAGTGTCCCTCTCCAGTCAACTTTGGCCAGTTCCTCTCTCATGGCACTGTCATTTCCTTTACTCCACTGAAATACCGACACATGAGATTTCGGCTTCTCTTTTTCAAATTTCACACTGAACTCAATCATGTTATGATCACTGTCTCCGAAGGGTTCCTTCACCTCAATCTCTCTAATCACCTCCGGTTCATTACACAATACCCAATCCCCTAGTAGGCTCAACAACAAGCTGTTCTAAAAAGCCATCTCGCAGACATTCTACAAATTCTCTCTCTTGAGATCCAGTGCCAACCTGATTTTCCCAATCCACTCGCATGTTAAAATCCCCCACAATTATCATAACACTGCCCTTCTGACAAGCGTTTTCTATTTCCTGTTGTAATTTGTAGTCCCCATCACTGCAGCTGTTTGGAGGCCTATAAATAACTGCCATCAGGGTCCTGTTACCCCTGCGATTTCTTAGCTCAACCCATAAAGATTCTGCACCTTCCGATCCTATATCACCTCTTTCTAATGATTTAATATCATTTCTTACCAATAAAGCCACGCCTCCCCTTCTGCCTACCTTCCTATCCTTCTGATACACCGTGTATCCTTGGACGTTCAGCTCCCAGAGACACACATCCTTTAGCCACGTCTCAGTGATGGCCACAATATCATACCTGCCAATCTGTAGCTGTACGACAAGATCATCCACCTTATTCCTTATGCTGCGTGCAGTTAAGTATAACACCTTACGACCAGTATTTGGTACTTTTCGCTTTGATTTTACTGCAACTTTATTGCACTTCAACTCATCCCAATGGCTACAAATTTGCCTCATCACCTGCCTGTCTTTCCTGACATCTTTACTGCTCACTATCTTGGATTTATTTCTGCTTTCCCCTTCCTCCGCTCTATCATTCCGGTTCCCATCCCCCTGCCAAATTAGCTTAAACCCTCCCTAACAGCTCTATTAAACTTTCCCGCCTGGATATTGGTCCCCTTGGGGTTCAGGTGTAACCTGTCCTTTTTGAACAGGTCATACTTCCCCCGAAAGAGATCCCAATTATCCAAGAATCTGTCCCCTGCACCAGTCTCTCAGCCACGCATTCATCTGCCTGATCCTACTATTCTTGCCCTCGCTAGCACGTGGTGCAGGTAGCAATCCCGAGATTACTACCCTGGAGATCCTGCTTCTCAGCTTCCTTCTTAACTCCCAGAAATCTGTCTTCAGGACCTCCTGCTTTGTCCTGTCTATGTCATTGGTACCAACATGTACCAAGACAACTGGCTGCTCACCCTCCCCCTTCAGAATATTCTGGACCCGATCCAAGCCATCCCTTATCCTGGCACCTGGGAGGCAACACACCATGGGGGTATCTCAATCAGGCTCACAGAATCTCCTGTCCGTTCCCCTGACTATGGAATCCCCTATGACTACCGCATTCCTCTTCTCCCTCCTTCTCTCCTGCACAACTGCACCAGGCTCAGTGCCAGAGACCCGGTCACCGTGGGCGTCCCCTGTCAGGTCATTCCCCTCAACAGCATCCAGAACAAGATATTTGTTGCTGAGGGGGACAGCCACAGGTGTGCTCTCCACTATCCGGGCATTTCCTTTCCCTCTCTTGACAGTGAACCATTTTTCTGACCCCTGTAGCCTAGGGATAAACTACCTCCCTGTAGCTGCTATCTATCACATCTTCACTTTTCCTCATAAGCAGTAGGTCATCAAGCTGTAGCTCCAAATCCTTAACACGGTCCCTGAGGAGCTGCATCTCGGTGCACCTGGCGCAGATGTGGGCATCAGGGAGGCCGGAGGTCTCCCAGGATTCCCACATCTGACACCCTGAACAAAGCACTAACCCTGCAGGCATGCTATCTAATTCTAGGTGAATGAAACAGGAAAAGTAAGTCTACTCACCCACTTACCTCGCCAAACAGATGAACTTATTAAACTGTTAGCTCGTACTGTTAGCTGTGAGAGCCCTGCTGTTCCTGTCTGTCTGGGCCAATTCGCGAAAGGGAGCGGGGGGAGAAAAAAAGAGTTGCTGCTTAGCTCTGGCCTCTTCCCGTTTTCCGCCAAAGCCCGTTGAAGCCAAAGCCCTACACTCTGCTACCGCTCACTCCACTGCCCGCTCCGACAGCTGCCCGCTGTACAGGGTGGTCTCCTTTTTAAACTCTCCGCGCTGTCCTGTTGACGTCACGCGCCTGCGACTTACAAGGTATCTGTATTTACTTACATCTTGACGCAGAATTTAAACCACTTTATGAGAACTTTATCTAGCTGTGAACATCTTCCATTTTTTATTGTTTTCCTTGTGCAGATCTGTTTTTATTGGCTTGCTGTCAGCGAAGAACTGGAGCAACTTTTCTTGCTAAGCAACACACATCAAAGTTGCTGATGAGCACAGCAGGCCAGGCAGCATCGCTAGGAAGAGGTACATTCGACGGAGAGAGAAAGAAAGAATATGTGTATATAAATAAATAACGGATGGGGTACAAGGGGAAGGTGGGGCATTAGCAGAAGTTAGAGAAGTCAATGTTCATGCCATCAGGTTGGAGGCTACCCAGGCAGAATATAGGGTGTTGTTCCTCCAACCTGAGTGTGGCATCATCTTTAGTCATAGTCGTACTTTATTGATCCCGGGGGAAATTTGTTTTCGTTACAGTTGCACCATAAATAATAAATAGTAATAGAACCATAAATAGTTAAATAGTAACATGTAAATTATGCCAGTGAATTATGAAATTGTCCAGGACCAGCCTATTGGCTCAGGGTGTCTGACCCGCCAAGGGAGGAGTTGTAGGGTTTGATGGCCACAGGCAGAGGAATGACTTCCTACGACGCTCTGTGCTGCATCTCGGTGGAATGAGTCTCTGGCTGAATGTACTCCTGTGCCCACCCAGTACATTATGTAGTGGATGGGAGACATTGACCAAGATGGCATGCTACTTAGACAGCATCCTCTTTTCAGACACCACCGTGAGAGAGTCCAGTTCCATCCCCACAACATCACTGGCCTTACGAATGAGTTTGTTGATTCTGCTGGTGTCTGCTACCCTCAGCCTGCTGCCCCAGCACACAACAGCAAACATGATCACACTGGACTCATAGAACATCCTCAGCATCGTCCGGCAGATGTTAAAGGACCTCAGTCTCCTCAGGAAATAGAGACGGCTCTGACCCTTCTTGTAGACAGCCTCAGTGTTCTCTGACCAGTCCAGTTTATTGTCAATTCGTATCCCCAGGTATTTGTAATCCTCCACCAGGTCCACACTGACCCCCTGGATGGAAACGGGTCACCGGTACCTTAGCTCTCCTCAGGTCTACCACCAGCTCCTTAGTCTTTTTCACATTAGGCTGCAGATAATTCTGCTCACACCATGTGACAAAGTTTCCTACCGTAGCCCTGTACTCAGCCTCATCTCCCTTGCTGATGCATCCAACTATGGCAGAGTCATCCGAAAACTTTTGAAGATGACAAGACTCTGTGCAGTAGTTGAAGTCCGAGGTGTAAATGGTGAAGAGAAAGGGAGACAAGACAGTCCCCTGTGGAGCCCCAGTGCTGCTGATCACTCTGTCAGACAGAGTGTTGCAAGCACACGTACTGTGGTCTGCCAGTCAGGTAGTCAAGAATCCATGATACCAGGGAAGCATTCACCTGCATCGCTGTCAGCTTCTCCCCCAGCAGAGCAGAGCGGATGATGCTGAACGCACTGGAGAAGTCAAAAAACATGGTCCTCACAGTGCTCGCTGGCTTGTCCAGGTGGGCGTAGACACGGTTCAGCAGGTAGACGATGGCATCCTCAACTCCTAGTCGGGGCTGGTAGGCGAACTGGAGGGGATCTGAGTGTGGCCTGACCATAGACCAGAGCTTTACAGTAGAGGAGGCCATGGATAGATATATCAGAATGGGAATGGGATGTGGAATTGAAATGTGTGGCCACTGGGAGAAAACAACTTTTCTTTTTGTTTCTTTATATCGTTAACTGTAAGGATCCAATGTTATACAAGTCACATATGCTTTTCACAGGCACACCACCGTCGAGTTTTTTCAGAACTTCCATCTTTCCTGTATAGATAACGTATGGTGTTTGTGCTTTACACCATGAGAAGCACTTCCTTTATTCAATTAAGACATGACTGGGACTGGATAAGCACAGGTTATAAAAATAAGTGCAGAATAACACAGGGGACTGACTTGCTTCTTTTGAAGACCATGCAAACAGCTGATTCTGCTAATGGGGCCACCAAAACCGTGGCGATGGGTTGGTGCAGCAACATGAGAAATTTGAACTTAGGCAGCCACAAATTGTGTCCGAACCAGTGGTGAAAGCGGACCACTGATTGCCGGATTCGAGGTGGTCAACCTGTAATTGAAATTCATTTTTCCTGGAACCAAAATGTGGTAACCGGAATTGGATTCAGTGTTCCAAATGTGGCAATATTGTAGCAATCCAAACTAATTTCTGTGCCTCTAGTAATGAAGCACAGACTCACACCTGCTTTATTAACTGCTGTTTCAATGCATGATGCTACTTTGAAAGATGTACATTGCTTACGCATATATTTTATTACCATAAAGTAAATCAGAACAAACCGACTAGTGGAGAAGAGCATTGGCAGTTGATAGCGGGTAGTTGATGTCTTACTAGCAGATTTTTTTTGCCTGACTTTAAAAGTACTGCAGTGTAAAATTGAGTTCTGATAATGGTGAATAGATTCTATCTCCTGTACTATAGCATTGGAGAGGGATAGGAACAGACAAGTTGGAAGAAGGAAGTCTGAGAATCAGAGCGGGAGTGTGGAGGAAGCCATTTTTGAATTTTTCAGTTTTTATTCCATCGGCGTTCAGAAAGGCAGGACTGCGCAGGCGTGTGACATCGGGCAGTGAAGCGCGGAAGACTTAAAAGGAACACAGCCTCATACAGCGGGCAGCATAGTTTGCGGGCGGCAGAGTGAGCCGGGAGCAGAGTGAAGGCTTAAGGGCTTCGGCTCAACGGGCTTAGGCGGAAACGGGCGTGGCCAGGAAGGTTTGGTATTCATTTTTTGTTGTTATTTGAGGAGAGGGGCAGTATGAGTGTGAGGGCAGTTTGTTGGTCTCGGTGCCGGATTTGGGAGGCCCTGGAGACTCCAAGCCTCCCGGACGTCCACATCTGCGCCAGGTGCGCCGAGATGCAGCTCCTAAGGGACCACGTTAGGGAACTGGAGCTGCAGCTCGATGACCTTTGTCTGGTCAGGCAGAGTGAGGTGTTGATAGAGAGGATTTACAGGCAGGTGGTCACACCGGGGCCACGGGAGGCAGACAAGTGGGTCACGGTTAGGAGGGGGAAGGGGAAGAGTCAGGTAATAGAGAGTACCCCAGTGGCTGTGCCCCTTGACAGTAGGTACTCCTGTTTGACTAATGTTGGGGGGGACAGCTTACCTGGGGGAAGCGGCAGTGGCCATGCCTCTGGCACAGAGTCCGGCCCTGTAGCTCAGAAGGGTAGGGAAAGGAAGAGGAGGGCAGTAGTAATAGGGGACTCGATAGTAAGGGGGTCAGATTGGCTATTCTGTGGACGCAGTCCAGCGACCCGGATGGTAGTTTGCCTCCCTGGTGCCAGGGTCCAGGATATTTCTGATCGTGTCAAAGATATCCTGAAGTGGGGAGGGTGAGGAGCCAGAGGTCGTGGTACATATAGGTACCAATGACATAGGTAGGAAAAGGGAAGAGGTCCTGAAAGGAGAATATAGGGAGTTAGGAAGGGAGTTGAGAAAAAGGACCGCAAAGGTAGTAATCTCGGGATTACTGCCTGTGCCACGCGACAGTGAGATTAAGAATGCAATGAGGTGGAGGATAAATGCGTGGCTGAGGGATTGGAGCAGGGGGCAGGGATTCAAATTTTTGGATCATTGGGACCTCTTTTGGCGCAGGTGTGACCTGTACAAAAGGACGGGTTACACCTGAATCCTAGGGGGACCAATATCCTGGCGGAGAGATTTGCGAGGGCTACTGAGGTGACTTTAAACTAGGATGGTTGGGGGGTGGGAATCAAATTAAGGAGACTAGGAGAGAGGAGGTTAGTTCACAACAGGGGGATGGGAACAAGTGCAGAGAGACAGAGGGGTGTAAAATGAGGGTAGAAGCAAAACGTAATAAGGTGAAAAGTATAAGTAGCAGGCCAGCAAATCCAGGGCAAAAATCAAAAAGGGCCACTTTTCAACATAATTTTATAAAGGCTGAGAGTGTTGGAAAAGCGAGCCTGAAGGCTTTGTGTGTCAATGCAAGGAGCATTCGTAACAAGGTGGATGAATTAAAAGTGCAGATTGTTATTAATGAATATGATATACTTGGGATCACAGAGACATGGCTCCAGGGTGACCAAGGATGGGAGCTCAACATTCAGGGATATTCAATATTCAGGAAGGATAGACATGAAAGAAAAGGAGGTGGGGTAGCATAACTGGTTAGAGAGGAGATTAATGCAATAAAAAGGAAGGACACTAGCCGGGAGGATGTGGAATTGATATGGGTAGAGCTGCATAACACTAAGGGGCAGAAAACCCTGGTGGGAGTTTTGTACAGGCCACCTAACAGTAGTAGTGAGGTTGGGGATGGTATTAAACAAGAAATCAGAAATGTGTGCAATAAGGTTGAAAGAGTGCAGAGAAGGTTTACAAGGATGTTGCCGGGACTTGAGAAACTCAGTTACAGAGAAAGGTTGAATAGGTTAGGACTTTATTCCCTGGAGCATAGAAGAATGAGGGGAGATTTGATAGAGGTATATAAAATTATGATGGGTATAGATAGAGTGAATGCAAGCAGGCTTTTTCCACTGAGGCAAAGGGAGAAAAAAACCAGAGGACATGGGTTAAGGGTGAGGGGGGAAAAGTTTAAAGGGAACATTAGGGGGGGGCTTCTTCACACAGAGAGTGGTGGGAGTATGGAATGAGCTGCCAGACGAGGTGGTAAATGCGGGTTCTTTTTTAACATTTAAGAATAAATTGGACAGATACATGGATGGGAGGTGTATGGAGGGATATGGTCCATGTGCAGGTCAGTGGGACTAGGCAGAAAATGGTTTGGCGCAGCCAAGAAGGGCCAAAAGGCCTGTTCTGTGCTGTAGTTTCTATGGTTCTATGGTTCAAGAACAGCAGTTATAATGGGTGACTTCAATCTACATATAGGTTGGGTGAACCAAATTGGTAAGGGTGGTGACAAAGAGGATTTCCTGGAATGTATGCAGGATGGTTTTTTGAACCAACATGTCGAGGAACCAACTAGAGAGGAGGGTATTCTAGACTGGGTATTGAGCAATGAGGAAGGGTTAATTGTCGTGAGATGGAGAGTGACACAGTTAATTCAGAAACAAAGGTTCTGAACTTAAAGAAGGGTAACTTTGAAGGTATGAGACTTGAATTAGCCAAGATAGACTGGCAAATGACACTTAAAGGATTGACGGTGGATTTGCAATGGCAAGCATTTAAAGATCGCATGGATGAACAACAACAATTGTTCATCCCAGTTTGGCAAAAGAATAAATCAAGGAAGATAGTGCACCTGTGGCTGACAAGGGAAATTAGGGATAGTATCAATTCCAAAGAAGAAGCATACAAGTTAGCCAGAAAAAGTGGCTCACCTGAGAACTGGGAGAAATTCAGTGTCCAGCAGAGGAGGACAAAGGGCTTAATTAGGAAGGAGAAAAAAGATTGAGAGAAAACTGGCAGGGAACATAAAAACTGACTGTAAAAGCTTTTATAGATATGTGAAAAGAAAAAGATTGGTTAAGACTAATGTAGGTCCCCTACAGACAGAAACAGGTGAATTGATTAGGGGGAGCAAGGACATGGCAGACGAATTGAATAACTACTTTCGTTCTGTCTTCACTAAGGAGGAAATAAATAATCTTCCGGAAATAGTAGGGGACAGAGGGTCCAGTGAGATGGAGGAACTGAGGGAAATACATGTTAGTAGGGAAGTGGTGTTAGGTAAATTGAAGGGATTAAAGGCAGATAAATCCCCAGGGCCAGATGGTCTGCATCCCAGAGTGCTTAAGGAAGTAGCCCAAGAAATAGTGGATGCATTAGTGATAATTTTTCAAAACTCTTTAGATTCTGGACTAGTTCCTGAGGATTGGAGGGTGGCTAATGTAACCCCACTTTTAAAAAAGGAGGGAGAGAGAAACCGGGGAACTATAGACCGGTTAGCCTGACATCGGTGGTGGGGAAAATGCTAGAGTCGGTTATCAAAGATGTGATAACAGCACATTTGGAAAGCGGTGGAATCATCGGACAAAGTCAGCATGGATTTGTGAAAGGAAAATCATGTCTGACAAATCTCATAGAAATTTTTGAGGATGTAACCAGTAGAGTGGATAGGGGAGAACCAGTGGATGTGGTATATTTGGATTTTCAAAAGGCTTTTGACAAGGTCCCACACAGGAGATTAGTGTGCAAACTTAAAGCACACGGTATTGGGGGTAAGGTGTTGATGTGGATAAAGAATTGTTTGGCAGACAGGAAGCAAAGAGTGGGAATAAACGGGACCTTTTCAGAATGGTAGGCAGTGACTAGTGGGGTACCGCAAGGCTCAGTGCTGGGACCCCAGTTGTTCACAATATATATTAATGACTTAGATGAGGGAATTAAATGCAGCATCTCCAAGTTTGCGGATGACACAAAGCTGGGCGGCAATGTTAGCTGTGAGGAGGGCGCTAAGAGGAAGCAGGATGACTTGGATAGGTTAGGTGAGTGGGCAAATTCATGGCAGATGCAATTTAATGTGGATAAATGTGAGGTTATCCACTTTGGTGGCAAAAACAGGAGAACAGATTATTATCTGAATGGTGGCCGATTAGGAAAAAGGGAGGTGCAACGAGACCTGGGTGTCATTATACACCAGTCATTGAAAGTGGGCATGCAGGTACAGCAGGCGGTGAAAAAGGCAAATGGTATGCTGGCATTCATAGCGAGAGGATTGGAGTACGGGAGCAGTGGGGTACTACTGCAGTTGTACAAGGCCTTGGTGAGACCACACCTGGAGTACTGTGTGCAG
This sequence comes from Mobula birostris, assembly GCF_030028105.1. Taxonomy (NCBI): domain Eukaryota; kingdom Metazoa; phylum Chordata; class Chondrichthyes; order Myliobatiformes; family Myliobatidae; genus Mobula; species Mobula birostris. The sequence goes on from NC_092378.1 coordinate 19,140,924, forward strand.
TTTTGATCCCCTAATCTGGGGAAAGGCATCCTTGCCATAGAGGGAGTACAAAGAAGGTTCACCAGATTGATTCCTGGGATGGCAGGACTTTCATCTGATGAAAGACTGGATCGACTAGGCTTATACTCATTGGAATTTTGAAGATTGAGGGGGGATCTTATTGAAACATATAAAATCCTAAAGGGATTGGACAGGCTAGATGCAGGAAGATTATTCCCAATGTTGGGGAAGTCCAGAACGAGGGGTCACAGTTTGAGGATAAAGGGGAAGGCTTTTAGGACCGAGATTAGGAAAAACTTCTTCACACAGAGAGTGGTGAATCTGTGGAATTCTCTGCCACAGGAAACAGTTGAGGCCAGTTCATTGGCTATATTTAAGAGGGAGTTAGATATGGCCCTTGTGGCTAAAGGGATCAGGGGGTATGGAAGGAAGGTTGGTACAGGGTTCTGAGTTGGATGATCAGCCATGATCATACTGAATGGCAGTGCAGGCTTGAAGGGCCGAATGGCCTACTGCACCTATTTTCTATGTTTCTAAAAGTGTTTAATTGGAGTAAGGAGAAATATGAGGCTATCGGGCAGGAACTTGGAAGCATAAATTGGGAACAGATGTTCTCGGAAATGTATTGAAGAAATCTGGCAAATGTTCGGGATATTTGCATGGAGTTCTCCATGGGTATGGTCCAATGAGACAGGGAATGAATAGTAGGGTACAGGAACTGTGGTGTACAACAGCTGTTGTAAATCTAGTCAAGACGAAAAGAAAAGCTTACCAAAGGTTCAAAAAACTAGGTAATGATAGAGATCTAGATGATTACAAGGCTAGCAGGAAAGAGTTTAAGAATGAAATTAGGAGAACCAAAAGGGGCCATGAGAAGGCCTAGGTGGACAGGATTAAGGAAGACCCCAAGGCATTCTACAAATATGTGAAGAGCAAGAGGATAAGACGTGAGAGAATAGGACCAATCAAGTGTGACAGTGCAAAAATGTGTATGGAACTGGAGGAGATAGCAAAGGTACTTAATGTATACTTGCTTCAGTATTCACTATGGAAAAGGATCTTGACGATTGTAGGGATGAATTACAGCAGACTGAAAAGCTCGAGCACGTAGATATTAAGAAGGAGGATGTGCTGGAGCTTTTGGAATGCCTCAAGTTGGATAAGTCACCTGGACCAGACGAGATGTGCCCCAGGCTACTGTGGGAGGCGAGGGAGGAGATTGCTGAGCCTCTGGCAATGATCTTTGCATCATCAATGGGGATGGGAGAGGTTCCAGGGGATTGGAGGGTTGCGAATGTTGTTCCCTTATTCAAGAAAGGGAGTAGAGATAGCCCAGGAAATTGTAGACCGGTGAGTCTTACTTCAGTTGTTGGTAAATTGATGGACAAGATCCTGAGAGACAGGATTTATGAACATTTGGAGAAGCATAATATAATTAGGAATAGTCAGCATGGCTTTATCAAAGGCAGGTTGTGCCTTATAAACCCGACTGATTTTTTTTGAAGATGTGACTAAAGGCATTGATGAAGGTAGAGCAATAGATGTAGTGTATATGGATTTCAGCAAGGCATTTTATAAGGTACCCCATGCAAAGCTTATTGAGAAAGTAAGGAGGCATGGGATCCAAGGGGACATTGCTTTGTGGATCCAGAACTAGCTTGCCCACAGAAGGCAAAGACTGGTTGTAGACGGATCACATTCTGCATGGAGGTCAGTGACCAGTGGTGTGCCTCAGGGATCTGTTCTGTGACCCCTACTCTTCATGATTTTTATAAATGACCTGGATAAGGAAGTGGAGGGATGGGTTAGTAAATTTTCTGATGACACAAAGGTTGCAGCTATTGTAGATAGTGTGGAGGGCTGTCAGAAGTTAAAACGGAACATTGATAAGATGCAAAACAGGGCTGAGCTGAGGAGTGGCAGATGGAGTTCAACCAAGGAAGTGGTTCATTTTGGTAGGTCAAATATGATGGCAGAATATAGTATTAATGGTAAGACTCTTGGCAGTGTGGAGGATCAGAGGGATCTTGTGGTCCGAGTCCATAGGACACTCAAAGCTGCTGCACAGGTTGTCTTTGTGGTTAAGAAGGCATACTGTGCATTGGCCTTCATCAATCGTGGGATTGAGTTTAGGAGCAGAGAGGTAATGTTGCAGCTATATAGGATCCTGGTCAGACCCCACTTGGAGTACTGTGCTCAGTTCTGGTTGCCTCACTACAGGAAGGATGTGGAAACCATAGAAAGGGTGCAGTGGAGATTTACGAGGATGTTGCCTGGATTGGGGAGCATGCCTTTTGAGAATAGGTTGAGTGAACTCCGCCTTTTCTCCCTGGGAGCAATGGAGAATGAGATGATGAGAGGCATTGGTCGTGTGCATAGTCAGAGGCTTTTTCCCAGTGCTGAAATGACTAACACTAGAGGGCACAGTTTTAAGGTGCTTGGAAATAGGTACAGAGGAGATGTCAGGGATAAGTTTTTTACATAGAGAGTGTTGGGTGTGTGGAATGGGCTGCCGGCGACGGTGGTGGAGGCGGATACGATAGGGTATTTTAAGAAGCTCCTGGATAGGTACATGGAGCTTAAAAATATAGAGGGCTATGGGTAACCCGAGGTAATATCTAAGGTAAGGACGTGTTCGGCACAGCTTTGTGGGTTAAAGGGCCTGCATTGTGCTGTAGATTTTCTATGTTCTACTGTATTAGAAAGTACCTGTTGAGAATCTTTGTAACATTGGCTCCATTCTGATGACAAGCAATTCATCTAAAATGTTAATCCTGGTTCTATTCCTTGATGAATGCTGACTTGCCAGCAGATATATGCTCCATTTTTTTGCTGTTATTTCTGATTTCTTCAATCCACTTTTCCCTTGTGACTTCCCGAGAGATTCATTCATCTGAGTCATACGTATATTTTTCTGTGGTAATTTCATGTAAGATCTTTATACATAATATTGATCAAATGGGGAATTATATCAACGTGTGCAACATTATCAACCTTTAAAAGTGTCTTCCTCCATGTACAAAGAATTTTTCCTCTAATTTCCTATTAGGCCTGCCACATCTTTGTGCATTCTTATTTTGTTTCTTATGCTTAATGTCAGCTCTTTGCTTCTAGTATTGAAGAATGAGTACTCATCCTCAAGCCATATTTTTAAACATATTTTGCAAGTTGCAATATTGATTTGAATATAGATATAGAAGCATAGATATAATTAAAATTTATGCAATAACATATCTGATATTGAGCATTGTTGTTCATTTACGCATCTATGGCACATCAGGGGACATTTTTTCTGCTGTTTCCTTAGCATTTGTCTGTTACAAGGCCGAGTTGCTAGCTTGACGCTCAACCCAGCTCAGATGAAAATTGTGCAAGGGTCTGGCTGAATTCAAACCCAGGACCATTTTCATCAAAGTCTAGTACTGCTGCCACTGTAGCACTGGCCAGCAAAGTTTAGCATATAGATAATATCTTTATGGAGAGTCTGATGTTCATAATGGATCCTTCTACGGGAACATGGTGTATGAATGTAGAAAAATAATTTCATCTGGACAAAACTGCAATCAGTAATACTCAAATGGATTCTGTCCTTTTTTCTCTCTGTTTAACAATAAACGTAATATTTGGAGAATGAACTAAAGCTTAAAATGAATTTGGATGAATCTAATTCACCTGTATATCATTTGCTTTGCTCTCCAGTGATAGGTGATATTTCTCTGACAGAATCTTTCAGTGAGTAAGTTGGAACTACTGCTGTTGCAATTTAAACATTTCTTAAGTAGATTAATTTCTTATTGGTTTTATGTCACTTTCTTGTCCATGTAAGATTTTTCTTTGAATGTTTTACTTTTAGGGAGTCAAAGAGTGCTGTAGATTCCTGGTTGTCCTCAGATGAAGAAGATAATGTGCCATGTTCTTCCAAGGTAGTAATTTGCCATTGATATAATTTGTTGTGTTATCTCATTTTTGAACTTAAGTGACTAACGATGATGGTATTTCACTGAAATAGTTTTATTAAAGTAGGTACCTGTGTCATATATCAATATTCATTAAAGGAATGCTGCTTGAACTTGGTGGGGTGGTCATAGAAACATAGAAAACCTACAGCTCAGTACAGGCCCTTCGGCCCACAAAATTGTGCCCAACATGTCCCTACCTTAGAAATTATTAGGCTTACCCATAGCCCTGTATTTTTCTAAGCTCCATGTACCTATCCAAAAGTCTCTTAAAAGACCCTATCGTATTCACCTCCACCACCGTTGCCGGCAGCCCATTCCACATACTCACCACTCTCTGCATACAAAAAACTGACCCCTGACATCTCCTCTGTACCTACTCCCCAGCACCTTCAACCTGTGTCCGTTTGTGGCAACCATTTCAGCCCTGGGGAAAAGCCTCTGACGATCCACACGATCATCTTTCTGCTGGAATTCTGTATCCCACTGTAACCATTTTCTGTAACTGTTTAATTAATTGGAATGTTGCATTCTAGGGCTTTATTTTGAATTATAAATCATTTTTATTAAGAAGCAAAATTAGAAAAAGTTGGAGCGAATAAATTATTTTCACAAGGAAATTCAAATTCAGTGGCATTGCAGACCTTGCCATTCCAAAAGAAAAAGGAGTGTAGTCTAGACGGGATGAATGTGTTCTTTGTGGGCATATCTAGAAACAAGGGGTCACTTTTTAAAGATAAGGGCTTGGCACTTAAGATTCAGACCTTTTGCTACTTTACTGAGGTCACAGGCTTTGCCAAGGCCAACTTCTCCAAAGAAGAGGGTCCAGTTGCACTTGGCTATGTTGGAAATCCTTGGCTAGCCATATTCCACAGTAAATTGTGTTTTTCATGACAGATCATTAAAAATGCAGTTCGTCGTTGAACATGGCTGTTACTGATTAGAAGATTAAAAGCCATCAAGCTGACTTCCTGGAAATCTGTTGCAATGATTTATCACTTTTTAAAAAATGAGGGTTTAGCTTACAAAACTACTTTGTGCAACTGTGTACTAAATCAGAAGTGCTGAAAAGATAAACTAATGTTGAAAGTATGTCATAAGTCAAACAATTCAAGTTAATTAAAGTTTAGGCAGGCAAAGAAATGCACCTTGTATCAAATGCTTTGAACTTTTGCATTAACGAGCTTGAAACCTTTCCCTGTCCACTTGATAATTAAACAGAGTTCAGAATTTAGTGCCTGCATTAGGAGTCCGATAATGGTTATTTAAGTATCTGGCCTGCCCTGCAAAGCCAAGTGTAACTGCAACCTCTGTTTTGGAGAAGTTACCCTGGACAAAGTCTGTGGCCTGAAGAAAATAGCCCCATTTTGGTGTGGCATTAAAATGAAAGGGGATTGAGACAATCACAGATTGAAAGCAAGTTGTTTAGGACCAGTAAACTAGAAACTGTTAAAGTAGCAAAGGTTGCCAGCGGTTCATGGAAGTAAACAGATAAGAACAGGTGAAATTAATGATGAGGCAATCAAAGTCATGTAGCTTGTGGATCTTTAGGAAGTAAAGTGGATTATGAATGGTCTGATGATTATATGGATGTGAAGGAAGGACCTCCAGAGGGAAAGAGGTTAATTTGAAACTAGCTGGAAGGAAATGTCTTTTATTCATTGGTAGAGTCATGGTCCAAAATGCATTGTATGAACCTTAGGTTAATTTCAAGCAAAAATCCAACGATAGGTCACATTATCTTTGGAAGTATTTGAGTTTTGAAAACAGAAGTTTTGCATCCTCAGAAGGATATATTAATCTGAAAACCTGCTTCGTTAGATCTAAAAAGCCCCATATGATTATTTTTAAAATGAGCAGGTCTTAGTGTCCTGGCCAGCATTTATGCCTTCATCGGTATTAATGTGGCCAAATTGGCATTTGCTTTCATAACATTAGCTACATGTTTTAAGAGCTCTTCATTAGTTGTCCTAAGGATGCAGGTGCTAGTACATCAATACAGAAGCTTATTATGTTATTAACAAGTTGATGCCATAGCGAAGAAAGCACACCTATGCCGGTAGTTCCTCAGAGGGCTAACAAAATTCTGTATAGTCATTGATGACTGTTAACATAGTCCAGTCCATCACGTAAACCAATCTCCCCTCCGTTGACTTCCTGCTTGCGTCAGGAAAGCTGCTATAATCGAGGAGCTCTCCCGCACCAGTCATTCTTTCTTCTCCCTTCTTCCACTGGGCAGAAGGTAGAAAAGCTTGAAAGTATACACCATTAGACTCATAAGTATATTCTATAGATATTTGCCTAGTAGGGGAATTAAAGATTATGGGGAAAAGGCAGGTAAGTGAAGGTAAGTCCATGGTTACATCAGCCATGATCTTATTGAATGGCGGAGCAGGCTCCTTGAGACAGATGGCCTACTCCTGCTCCTATTTCTTATGTTCTTAAGCTCTATCCGTTGTTATCAGACTCTTGACTAGACTTCTCATATGCTAAAGATTAGCTTGTGATGTTACATGCTCATGGAGATCTGTTTTTTTTTGTGAGAATGCTGTAGTGGTCTTTTGGAGGTCACCTGATGTGATTTTCCCGCCGTTGTGAGGTCACATGATGACATGTGCCCCCCCAGCGTGACTATATAAGGGTCGACTCAGGTGACGCAGTGGGATTTTGAGTTTGTAGATTTCGAGGTAGAACGTGTTGTATCTCCGTTTCTGTTGTGTTTGTTTTTGTGACTCAGTTTCATTTTTAAGACGGTTGTACGTTCTGTTGAAAGATTCCATATTACTTGGACTGGAAATGTGTGGCTGGAAGTGCCAATTTACTCAATTCCGACAGTTTTTTGAAGGAAGAGTGAAGAATTCGTCGAAGTGAAGGATCGGGAGAAGTCGGCATCGTTTGGGCAGTTTAATAAAGGATCGACTGTCGTTTCTTGCTTCTCACAAACGACAGAGACGCAGAAAACTCGTCAAGACGTTTTAAACTTTAATTTGCAAATCAAAGCTGAGACAATCAGAAAGCTAGTAGCTGACTGCCCATCGATGCTTGTATACAGCATTTTTTATAGCAATTTTCCTATCTTAGCTACATTATCACTTCCAGTCGGCCTGTGATTACATATCATCAATATATCCGCTCTTGACTTTCCACTATTGTTTCACTCCCCAACTTAATTATGTCCTAGTTTACATTTTAGACTATATGTCCTCTCATCCCTAACCACAGTTATTTCTTAATTAGTCTTGTGTTGACATACTGCCCCATATTTCATCACCTTATTCGCCACCGTTATCTTTCTACTTGGTTTCATTCCAGTTCTCTTCATGAATTAATAGTGATCAGGTCAAAAGTCATGGCTACATAGCGAATACCTTCTGTTGAGCTAGCAGTGGTTACATAGTAAATATAGAAAATACAATGTGTACATTTGAGTAAATACTGTAATACATAGAAAATACAATGCATTTTCCAATATAATCTGCCCTTTGAGACCCACAGGGTCTCATACAGAGAGAGAGAGGACTGAGAGTCTATGCATAAAAGCTCAAATACAGCCCCACATTTACTCCCAAATTTGGGTTAAACTATAGTTTCCTGCGCTTAGGACTCAAAGTGTTCTGTCCCTACCTCCCTAGGCCGCTGAGCCAAAAACCCATCCCTTCGTATCTGAGACAGGGAAAAAGGCTCAGGAGCCTTCACAGTCTAATCCCCACATAGTTCATCTCTCTCCTGTTCGTCTTGCATGTCTCGTAGACTATACGGATATATCATCAGTGCTTCTTTCTCCGTAGGGCTCGACCCAATAATTTCCAGGAGCATCGGAAATCATTTCATTGCAACACGCACTACAAGCGACTTGAGGCATGCAAGAAAACAGCACAGAATGACTGCACTGTTTAGTAATGCAATACCGATGGTTACTGCAATCTTGGTCAGCCATGCTCCCCACCCACCTAGTTTACTATTTAACCAGTCAAAGAACTGATGTCCAAGCCCTGAATTTTGTTTAACTTCCTTTCTTAGATTTTTCAGTTTATTCATTGCTCTGGTAAACGATCCCTCCGGACTAGTGTTATTCGGTATAAAAGTACAGCACTGTTCCCCAAACATTACACAAACCCCTCCTTTCTCTGCCAATAGCCAGTCTAGTACCTGTCTATTTTGCCACACCACTCTACTGGTTGCATCTAGCTGCTGCCCCAAGGCCTCTAGTGCATCATCGATGTAATTAATGAATCTCTGTTGATTATAATATATATAATTTATCCATTCAACATTTTTGCTAATCCCTATTATAGGTATAAGTGCTTCCCAGCCCGCAGCAATCTCATTCCCTGCCTTAAACTCATTAGGTATACCCCTCGGCTATCCTATACTGCCGATCCGAATCGTCAGGTCGGGCTCATATTTTCTCTTCCTCCGCTTTAGTGTGTTGCCTCGAGGTGTCAAACTGTGTTTCAGGGGATACTACAACTTCTTGAATCAGCATAACACGCGTACATGTACCTGCCCAATTAAGGGGAAGCGTGGATCTCAGACCCCCCTCCTGTCCACGCAGTCACCAGATATCTGCTAACAGGATAGTCTGGGAGTTCAGTGCACCCTCGGGCAGAGGGGTACCTGTCTGGTATCTTCGGCCTGGGATTACATTTGCAAATCTTAACACAGTTGCCGCTGAAATGCCCAACCGAGAGGTCACCCGTCCGTGTGAAACATTCATAACTCAAATGTTCCTGCATTTTAAGCCTTCCCAATCTGGGTATCTGGCTTCTTTTATTTATAGCCCACGGTCTGCTGTAATTACAGTTAGAGGCAAGCTTGTTTTGATCAAACTGCGAGGAAGCCTGGTATAACATACACCAATAAGGGCACATTGGTATGTTATTAATACATTTCTGATAACAAGGATCCATCCCACTACAAATTCCCATACGGCAGGTCTTGACTACACTTGGACACTGCCCCCTCTGCTCCTTTCGCCATTGCGTGCAGGTGGAGGAGTTATAAGGCATGGGGGCTATGTTTTGCACTGGACTTGCCCTTGAGCATAGATAACAATTCTGTCTCTTCATCATCCCTGCTGTATAATTTGCCCATTGGTACCACATGTTCGGGTACCATGGTATGGAGGTAACTGTTGTGCTCCTCTTACTCCTTTCTCTCAGGTTTTGTGGGATCCTAACAGTCTCATGCCACTTCTGCCAAATTAATGGTCTCCAAAACTGCACACGAGTATCTGAGTGTATCATCCCGGGGGGGCGGGACTGGTCGCCCCCAAGTCGTCCCCATTATTTGAAAGAGTACTACCATCCATAACCCCATCCTTAGGGTCTTCAGGCCTGTCCTCAGGACCAAAAATTTCCGTTATTACTTGGTCAAGTTCCTGCAGTTCAATATCAGCTTCTTGTTGCTCTTGTCTGTCCCCTACTGTTTGTTCCTCTTCACCACTTACCTCGGGTGGCCCACCTGACTGTACCTGCGGGATTGCTCTAGTGCAGTGATTGAGATGATACCAGGTGGAGCGTCCTTCCACTTGAACTGCGGTGGGTGATACTTTGGTTACTGTAAAGGGCCCTTCCCTTCTGGGTTCGTTCCACTTTCTTCGAAATGCTCGCACGTAGACCTGATCGCCTGGCTTGATTCCCCTTGATCGATCTCTGGCTCTTTCTGTTTTGCCTGTGCATAAATAGACTTATGTATCATAGTTAATTGCCGCATGTATTGTTTTAATTCCAATTCCAATTGTTCCAAACTAGGCCCTTTATATGGTCCTCTCCACTGGGGCACTGGCATGGGCCTTCCTGGTTAGCATTTCATGCAGTGTTAGACGCGTCATCCGATTAGTCTGCATGCGGTAGCTCATTAATGCTAGCGGTAGTGCATCGACCCAGTTGAGTTTAGTATCTGCACAGATTTTGTTTAGTTTGGTTTTTAAGGTCCCGTTAATTCTTTCCACCATACCCTGCGACTGAGGGTGATACACACATCCGAATCTCTGCTTTATTCTCAGTACTTGCAGTACCAACTTGACCACTTTTTGGATGAAAGCTGAACTATTGTATGAGCTAATTTCTGTCGGTATCCCAAACCTTGGGATCACTTCGTTTGTCAGGAATTTCACCACTGTTCCTGCCCCTTGATCTTTCGAGGGTACTGCCTCTACCCATCTGCTGAATCTGTCGATTACCACCAACATGTATCTTTTCCCTCTTACTGTTTTTATCATGTCTACATAGTCAATCACTGGGTGTTTAAATGGCTCTTCAGGTACGGGTATATGACCTATTGGGGTTGTAATTCCTTTTCGAATATTATTCTGCGTGCATACCTCACACTGTGACAATACATGGTCTACTGAAGCCTGTAAATAAGGCGACCAAAATCCATCCGTTTTTATTTTCCTTATTACTTCCCCCCTTGCACAATGATCCATCCCATGTGCTTCTGAGATCAGGATAGTCAGTAAAGGGGTGGGAGCTACCAGTAGGCCATCTTCTGTGGTCCATAGGCCTTCTGGGTTCTGCTTGGCCCCCCTTTGTCTCCACAGTGTTTGTTCTGCCAAAGTTGCCTTTCCCTGTATTTCAATCAAGTCCTCTACCATAGGTTCCGGCTCTAGACTTACCTGGGGTGCGATAACAGCCGATGTACACCCAGACGCTTTCCTGGCTGCTTCATCTGCAGCTTGATTTCCCTTTGTTTCCTTACTGGCCCTTCCTGCCCTTAACCTCTCTGCCCCCCTCCTTGGGATTTCCAGTTCTGTCTGGGCTGCTGTTTAAATTTATCCTGTCCCCGATAGGGCATTTGCGGAAAAGCTCCCCCAAAGACGTTTATTATTGGCATGGGGTTTTCTGGGCTCTGTCTTACGGCACGACCGGTCCCTCCAATTAATTTCATTAATTTCAACGGCTGTGCTTAAATCGGTCACTGCTGGCAGCATCTTCTTGCCTTTTTCTTTTTCCTTCTTTTTAAGTTCTTCAAGCTGCATTTGTATCAGCTTTCTTTGCACTTCTTGCTGCTCAGTCAACTTTCGTTTGTCTTTTCGATATTTTTCGACCGCATGGACTACGTGGTCCCTGAATTCCTGTGGGGTCATTGACATCAGTCCAACCACTTCCTCAAGTTTAGACTTAACTTGGGGAGACATTGCATCCAAAACGGTATTTCGGAACATCACGGTCATAAATGGGTTGCCTTCCACCTCTTGTTCAGTTTCCAGTCTCCAACTTTTCAACTGATTTTCTATGTAGGCTGTTGGATTTTCAGTGTCTCCCAGTGGATCCCCTTTCATGGCTTTGGGGTCCATTTTGGGTGGATAGAGCTCCCTGAGGGCCCCCCATACCCTCTGCCTCACTGTGTTAAATCTGGCCCCGTCAATCAGTGTGCTGTCCGCATTCTGTATGCCAGCCACTTCCATCAGCTCTTGCTTGTAGCTTGGAGGTTCCCATCAGCCTTATCAGCAGCGCCTTCAAATCTCCCATAGCCAACATTCGTCCCGTGGTTTCTTCCTCAAAGGCCCTAATCCACTTCCCTGCATCCTCATGTAGGCTGGGCAGGGTGTTTTTCAGCCCTTCCAGGTCCTGGGATCCCCAAGGAATATACTGTACTTGTCCCAATTCTTTTACTAACAACGGCATCATTCTCCCTTTCCGTTTCCACATCTCCTGACTCTCCTCCTCGCCTGACTCCCCATCTGTTTCTGAGCACGTTTTTACTGGCTGCCACATGATTCTTTCCGGGGTTTCCTTTCTCCCTTGGCCTCCTCGTCGAGTTCTTCTTTTCTGCCTTGAGCTAGCATTTGCTTGGGCCCATGTGAAATCCTCAAACTCCCCTTGGAAATTCAGTCTCCGCTGTAATTTCCTAATCTCTCCCTCTGTTTCTAATATCTGCCTTTTCACACTCTCTTTTTCCCCTTCAAGACTCCTATCTCCTATCCTCTGCCTGCACTCTCCTGCACCCTCTCTTTCGCTACTTAACTCTTGCTCTCCCGACAAGTCTCCTTCTGCTCTAGCCTGTTCAGTTCCGTGCCCATATAACAAAGATTTCTCTTCATCCCTTTTCGCTTTTAATTCCTGTAACCCTTTGATCTCTTCTTCTATTTCCCTTTTCTCCTGTTCTATCTTTGCCCTGTCTTCTTCTATTACCTTCCGTAGTTCCTCCTGCTCCTTTTCGTGATTCTTTCTTTCCTCCTCGATATCTCAGACTTTAATTTCTCCGTTTAGATCCACTCTTCCTGTTATCATCGGGCACTGCTTAAGGGTTTCTTTCTCGTAATAGGGAGGAGGTTTTTCTACGTCTTTCAGGTCTGGGTATAGAGCCGAAGCAGGCTCCCTGTTATGCTTCTTCTCTTTATCAGACTGCTCGTTTCGTTTCTCAGTGTCTTTTTTACTTACTATTAATATACTTCCCGTCTTTCTGAACCTTTCTCCCTCCATCCTAAAGAGTTTTAACACTTCCATTTCTTGTTCCCTTTTTCCTCTCTTTTCTTAGATTTATCTTTGGGTTTGTGATTTTTCATTAGCGCTTCCATTTCCTCACATAAGCTTACATCAAACGTTCCTTCTCTTGGCCATTTCGTGACCAGTTTTTTAGTTCTTTTTTCCCATTTTTCTGAAATTTCCGCGATCTTACCTTGACACATCGGGAATTTTCTGCTCAATATTTCTACTGCCGTTCCTTTCTCTGTCATGTTGTTCTCTTTTTCCTTTTTCTATTATGGTATTGTTAGAATCTCACGACTTGCCTATTTAATAATACTATTTCTCTAACTCTATTTCTATGCCTAGCCTTATGATTTATTTCACCAGCGCCTGAATTATCTATTAAACTATCTTTATCTCTTTTAACGTTCTGCCCGGGCAGACCCCTACTTAGGGCGGTTTCCACAGAACCTTTTCCTTTTACTCCTCGCCGATGCAGACCCTTACACTTCTTAAGGCGGTATTCATGAGGATTTTTAATTCTCCTTCCCTGCCTGTTCAGACCTTCGTTTCGTGCGAAGCGGTATCCATAGGGACTTAACAACACCACGTAGAATTTTCTTACTTAACTTATTATTACTTTATTCGTACTTACCCCCACTGCCGTGCTCTTGATTAATCCTCTGAGCCTCCTTTTATCCCCAATTCTGCCAGATTCTTTGGATCGGAGAGACCCTTCGACAGTTGCTTCACACTTGAGTCCCGGAGACCCTCCAAAACCAACAGAATTCTTAGTCCGAATTATTGTAAAAAGCGCTCACCTTTTTTCTTTGGGTGCACCCTTAATTCTGTTAGCCCCGTGAGGGTCCCCGAGGGACCGGGAAGCGTCCCAATCTGCCGTTCCCTTCCTCGCGGGTCTCTATCCGATCCTGTTCGTGACGCCAATTTTGTCGTGATTTCTCGTTTCTCACAAACGACAAGGAGACGCAGAAAACTCAAGACGTTTTAAACTTTAATTTGCAAATCAAAGCTGAGACAATCAGAAAGCTAGTAGCTGACTGCCCATCGATGCTTGTATACAGCATTTTTATAGCAATTTTCCTATCTTAGCTACATTATCATATCCAGCCGGCCTGTGATTACATATCATCAATATATCCGCTCTCGACTTTCCACTATTGTTTTACTCCCCAACTTAATTATGTCCTAGTTTACATTTTAGACCATATGTCCTCTCATCCCTAACCACAGTTATTTCTTAATTAGTCTTATGTTGACATACTGCCCCATATTTCATCACCTTATTCGCCACCGTTATCTTTCTACTTGGTTTCATTCTAGTTCTCTTCATGAATTAATAGTGATCAGGTCAAAAGTCATGGCTACACAGTGAATGCCTTCTATTCAGCTAGCAGTGGTTACGTAGTAAATATAGAAAATACAATGTGTACATTTGAGTAAATACTGTAATACCTAGAAAATACAATGCATTTTCCAATACGACCTTATTGAGTCTTCGTTGAAGAGAAGCTGCATTGAGATAACTCTTGCAATAGCGCAATGAGTTGATGCACAAAGGCTCTCTCTTTCTAAACAATGTAAGGTCAGTCGATTTAAACTGTTTATTTTCGGCATCGGGAACCCTGTGGACAGAACCGGCAGTAAAGGTGCGTCGGTGAAGAATTCGTTCTCCAGAGAAGTCTTTCCCAATTGAATGTGTAAAACTGTTGGGACTTTCGAAGTTATCGCTTTAAGAACTGTATCTGACTGTATCGCTTTAAGAACTGTTTCCGCATTTAACTCTTTAAGAGCCAGAGCCGAGTGGAGTTGATGAACGGCTGCGTACCTGTTTAACCTCCGGTGGAAGTTTTCCTTTGTTTTTTTTTCCCTTATCGCTTATATGTGTTTAATAAATGTTCGGTTATTTTTATAAAACCTGTCTCGATTAATATTCATTGTTGCCGATGACGTAACAGTGATTACACAATGTACCTTGTCGTGGAGCTTGTACTTTGTTTATGTGCATTGGATGGTCCCTGTAGCTGCTGTGATGTATTTTACATTGTGATTGGTATTTTATCTCGGTATATTGAGGTGGATTATTTGTTACATTGGTTCCACTCCCTCTCTTACTTCCCATCTCCTTCTCACTTACTGTCTCTGATAAGTTACCTATTTTTTTATTGTTTTATCACTCACCTAACTCAAAGGAAAATTAATAGTAGTTACTTAACCTACTAGCACATCTCCAGGTTATAGGAGGACCCAGAGCATTGTGGGAAAAAGCAGTCACAGAGAGAGGATGTAGCCATTCCACATTGACAGCATCAAAGGTCAGGATGAAATCCAGGTGACTGGAGCAGGGAGCTAGCAGCAATGATGGTTAAGATGTTAGCAGAATAGTTCATTATTTATTCTTAAACTTAAAATATCATATACTTAAGTGAAATATATTGTATAAATATATTTATGTAAGACTGAAGGAAGCAGGAAATTGAATTGACAGCAAATTGAGTTGATATTATATTGGTATTTGTGCCTTTGGCCAAATTTTAAATATGTAACTGTTCATAACCATTAATAATGTCTATTTACAGACAATCCAGAAGTTTAATTTGACCAACTTGCTAAATTCTTCACAGCGAAACAAGGAAAACAGTAAGTTATTGAGAAAATAATTGGGGAAAAAAGATCGAGTACTGATTTGCTTAGTGTGTAGTTAATAACATGACATTTCAATGCTTATATACAAATGATTTCTCTGTTTTAGGTACTGAAGAGGCCACCTCTGGCAAAACCCATCTCATGGACAATTTGCAACCAGTTAAATCGGATAAAGTTAGGGTGGAAAAGTTAGAAGATGACCATCAAGATGAAGAAGAAACATTTGAGAGTAGTGGTTCATTAGTCCAGTCCAGGAATTGTTCTCCTGTAACTGTTGGCTGTTCATTCAGTTTTCCTGTAGAAAATCGTTTAAATTCTACTCCATCAAAAGACAACAAAGAGGTAATTATTTCTCAATTTTTAAAACAAAACTGTATTTTTATTTCTTAAATATTGAAGTGAAAATAGGGAATTGATGAGTAGTAATCCAAAACAGCTTAACTGGAAAGTAATTATTAGCTGTAATAATACAGAAAAAGTAGAGCAGTGTGAAGGTGTTTTAGTTTTGAGCAAGAAAGCATGGTACATAAAGATGTCAGTGAAGAAGAGGCCATTTAAGAGGAAGAAGATACTAAGGTGATTGTTATGATGAGGTTCTTGATGTATAAAGGTGCTGAGAAAGTTCATTCAATCAGAATTAAGCAGTTAGTATAGTTTCTTTTTATTTAGAGATACAGCATGATAACAATCCCGTGCCGCCCAATTAACCTACTAACCTGTATGAGGAATGTGGGAGGAAACTGGAGCACCTGGAGGAAATGCTCACGGAGAGAACATAAACTCCTTGTAGGCAGTGGCAGAATTGAACCTGCGTTAGTACGCTGTAATAGCATTACGCTAACTGCTGTGCTATTGTCATAGCCTCTAGTGGTAAAATGATACTGACGTTTGCACCGAGAAAACAATCAAGCTTAATTTAAAGGTCACACATGAACAATGATAATTTGTAATTAAACTGAACAAATAACTGTATTGTTCAAAATCATGAAACTGTTAAAATTTAGAATTGTTATGATCGTGTTCCGTCTAAGATGTGTGGGTGCAGGGCCGCGCAGTTACTGAAATGCTCTTGCACACATAGCCTTTGTTGCCAGACAGCTGGAATTTATTTATATAACATTAATATAAGGCGCTGCCCAGTTTTCAGGCTCAGAGTAATGGTTGGTCCGCACAATCGTAAAAAGAATTAGAAGGAATTCGTCAGTCATGCCATAGGGTTTCGGCCCAAAACATCGACTGTACTTTTTTCCACAGATGCTGCCTGGCCTGCTGAGTTCCTCCAGCATTTTGTGTGTGTTGTTTTAAAAATAGTATTGCCTTTTGTTTCCAAATATATATCACTGTTTAAAAAGCTTTAGATTAATTGTTTGTTTTTGTTTTGCATGTATACTATTTTGAAGGGCCAACTTCACAAAACAAATTTGTTTGTCTAGCATTTGATCACAGATTCCCTTAAATTTTTTCCTTAATTGTTTAACTCAATTATAATAGATTATTTTTTTCTCTAGCCCTTTCATGAATTGAGTATTTGTATTTGATTATATAAAACATAATTATGAAATCTGTTCTCTTGTATAGGGCATGTTCTTGGAAGAGGAGGAGGCCCAGCCTTTAAAAGCTTGTTCCAAAAGGTCAGAACTTGAAGCAATGCAACCTTTTGATTTTAGTGAAACTTCTGCATTTCAAGAACAAAAGACTTCATGCAAAATAAATAGAAGAGGTATCTTAGATTCAAGTTTTATGTTGTGTTTTTTTATTTGGGATGATTACCAATTTCCCAATTATTTATTTTTTGTTGTGCTAATAAAATCTTCGTGGTGGACAAGCTGTAGGGTCAATGGCACAGTTATAATGCATTGCAGTTTTAGGTCAGTGAGTGCAAAAACAGCAGGTAGCTCACCATAATATTCTGTAAGCATGGTTGGAAGTATATTTTCGTGAATAATGTTAGGAAGATTCTAATGCAAGTTTAAAAGTTCCAAACTGGAGGATTTGCGACACTTCAATACAGTATTGATGCTGCATATATGGTTTTGAACATAATTTATACCTAGTGGCTTTTCCATTTCCAACATTTACGTTAGCTCTTTACTGGGATACTTAGCAAAATTGTAGTAAGATTTATAGCCTAGCTAATTGGTAGCAGAGTTTGAGGCTATCAATAGTTGTCAGGCAGGAAATTTGGCTTTCAGTAATGTACCAGAGGGAGTTATGCAAATTAGTACAGCATGCATGTGTGAACCCTGAACATGAAGAATATCAAAATATTGAATACCACTTCTGCAGTGCTAGACAATTTAGTATAATAATATGTGAATTTCTTTGTGTACTTAATGTAGCTGCCTCATCAAGGACTATTCCATCATTAAGAAGTCAGAAGTTAGTCTATTTGAATAACAAGTCCTTGTAAAATGTCGATATCCCAGGTTAATCTCGTAACTTATTTATAAGTTGCATTTATGTTTGTGGCAAGGGCAGCCTCTATCAGAGCCCCCACATCTCTAACATCCAATAACATTACTTTTACAAAATTGCCCATTATCAGCACATTTCATGTCAAAAGCTTTTAGAACCCAATATGATATTTCAATATCTTTGAAAGAACAACTCCAAGAGAGTGATACTGCATTATTTCATAAGATGTTTCTGAGCGCAAAACTTTAGCACACACTTGTCTTGTTCTAAAGTTGGACTCATTAAGAAAATCCATCCTTGAATACTCTGCTGTTAACCACCAAGTGAATACTTTACATAGTTCCATCAAATTGAAGTCTAGAAAATCGAAAGGAATAGTTTTTTGATTGTCATTTGTTGAATCCAGATAAAATATCATGTGATTTAGAAAACAAAAAATACTTTCATAATGGAGGCCAGCATTTTCATCTAATCGAAAATCATTATTCAATAAAATATCTTAATTCTTTACCATGTAGACCTACTGTTAGAGCTGGGTTTGGAAGAGTCGGAGGTGGAAGCAGACACAGAATCTCTTCAGGATTCTGAGGTATGTTTAGTAAATGTTGTGACTATTACTTAATACAAAGTATCACGTTTAGCTCATCAGAATGGTTGTTTGTAATATTGTGTTATAAATTAAAATGGGTCATTAAGTCATAAAATCATAAAACAGAAATATGTCATTTGACATACAGGATCTGCTCCATCTTTTTGCAGTCACAACAGGACAACAGTAGATGCCATTTCATTGGCTCTTCACTCGACCCTGGAACAATATGCATACATCAGGATTTTCTTCATTGTCTACGGTTCTGCATTTGACACTATGGACCCCTCAGAACTAATTAAAAAAGCTCCAAGACCTTGGCCTTAATACCTCCCTGTACAACCGTATCCTCATTCTCTTCACTTGCAGACCCCAGTAGATTCAGATTGGCAGCACATTTCCTTTACAATCACCATCAGCACAGGTACACCACAAGACTGTGTACTTAGCCCCCTGCTCTTCTCACTTTATACTTTTGACTATGAGGCTAAGTTTGCTGAAGGCACTACTGTTGTTGGCTGAATCAAAGGTGATGACGAATCAACATATTGGACGGATAGTGGAAATCTGGCTGAATGGTGCCACAACAACATCCTCTGTCTTGACATCAGCAAGATCAAGAAGCTGATAATTGACACAAATAGGAAACTGAAGGTTCATCAGCCTGTTCTCATGGATCAGAGGTGGAAGTGGTCAGTAACTTTAAATTCCTCAGCATTATCATTTCAGACAATTTATCCTGGGTCCAGTACATAAGGGCCAATACAAAAAAGGTATGACATCGCCTCTACATCAAAGTTTGGAAAGATAACATGCTGAATCTAAAACTTTGATAAACTTCTATAGATGCACAATGAAGTGTATACTGACTGGTTGCATCACAGCCTGGTATGGAAACACCAGTGCCCTCGAACAGAAAAGCCTACAAAAGTAGTGGATTCAGCCCAGTTTATCCCACTACTGAGCACATCTACAAGGAGTGCCATCGAAAGCAGGAAAGCAACATCCATGATTAATGACACTCACCATCCAAGCTATGCTCTATTCTCTCTGCTGCCATCAGGAAGGAGGTACAGGAGCCTTAGATCCCACACTATCACATTCAGGAACAATTATTACTCCTCAACCATCAGGTTCCTGAATCAGAGTGGATAAGTTCACTCAACCCATCACTGAACTAATTCCACAACCTATGGGCTCACTTTCAAGGACGACAACTTGTGTTCTCAATACTTATTTATTATTACTATTATTATAGCGATTTTTTTTGTGTTTGCTCAATTTGTCTTTTATGCATTGGTTGTTTGCCTCTGTTCATTGCTTCTATTGGTTGCTTTGTATTTATTGTGAATATCTGCAAGACAAGGAATCTCAGGATAGTATATGGTAACATGTATGTGGTTTGATAATAAATTGACTGACTTTGACTTTGAGTCTGTTGCCAATTGTCATGCATTCATTTACACTAATGCCATTTTATTGTCTCCATATTCCCATCAGTTCCCTTCTGATTCTACCACTTATGTTAGCATCATGAGCAATTTACAATAGTCAATGAATCTACTAACCTGCACAAATTTAGCACATGGATTTAAACTCAAGCACACTAAGGAAATCCTCAAAGTCATGGGGAGAATATGCAAACTCCATACAGATAAAACTGGAGGTCCGGAACAACCTTGTGTTTTTGGAACTGTGTGGCAGTAGCGTTACTATCTGTGCTGGCCTTTAAAGCTTGGCATGATAATAAGTTTTAATGAGTCGCCTTAAAATATCTGAAATATTTTGCTGAGAAACTGAAGAAAAACCGTTATAGAAGTTTACATTTATAGTTGATCTTCAAAGTCAAAATCATTCCATGATAAACATCTTGATAAAAAGGTGAAATCTATATAACCAAAAGCTCGAGAAATCAATCACAAAGAAGATTTTAAAGGAACACGTGATAAATGCTATAGAACTGATTTCTTTTAATTTCCAGTAATTTTTATCCCCCTCTCTCCCTTCTCTCTTTTCTCTTCCCATTTCTGGCTCTTAACCCTTTCCTCACTGGCCCAACAAGTCCCTGTAGTGCCCCTCCTGTTTCCTTTTCTCTCATGGTCCACTCTCCTCTATTTGATTCCATCATCAGCCCTTTACCTTTCCCGCCTATCACCTTGTAGCATCTCACTTCTACCCCCTCTCCCAGTCACCCACCTTCCCCCTCACCTGGTTTCTCCTACCACCTACTAGCTTGTACTCTTTCCTCTATCCCCACCTCCCATCTTGTTTTTTTGCTGCCTTCCCCCCTTCCTTCCCGATCCTAGTGAAGGATCTCAGTCTGACACATCGATTGCTTATTCTCCATAGATGCTGTTTGACCTGTTGAGCTCAAGCATTTTGAGTGTACGTTTTGTTTTCCATCCTGTGTGGATAATCTCATCTTTATCTACATTGA
The DNA here is from genome assembly GCF_030028105.1 of Mobula birostris. NCBI lineage: Eukaryota > Metazoa > Chordata > Chondrichthyes > Myliobatiformes > Myliobatidae > Mobula > Mobula birostris. The sequence continues at coordinate 19,161,399 of NC_092378.1, forward strand.
CAATTGGCTGCCAAAAATTCATGGGAGAATAGGGCTATTGCAGGTTGATTCAAGGAAAAATGTTAAGCATAGGCTGATGAAAGAAAAGGAAGGATTCAGAGTGAGATAGAGAGTATACATAATTGAAAGGAAGAAACAAAATGGAGTTAGACAAGATGGAAGAAAAGCCTTGCCCAGAAAGGGCAGAAGTGACAAAATTAATAGTTGCACATTCTGGAGCCTAAGTTAAAATGAATCTAGTCAATCATGTTGAAAATCAATTAGTGAACTATGGCAAAATGCTAAATTATTCATTGATGTCAAGTTAAAGAGATAAAGCAAATTGTTTATTTTTGTTAGAGTAAGTAAGAAAGGTTCAAAGGATCTGTCAAAGGATCTGCCAATCCATTCTAAAGAGGATTGTAAGAAAAGGCAGGCTACATTTTAAATTAATTGTGTTCTTAATGATTCTAATCATCTAAAGAAATATTCCAAATCACTGACAGCTTTGACAGGTGGCAAAGCTAATGATACAGTTGTTAGAAGACTTCTGCCCAACCCATGCCATCTTGTTACATTATTTATGCGATGCTGCCACCTATGGACTTGACACTAGGCTTGAGGTTTGGTTGCGCAGGTGATGAGTGTAAGAAACCAGGCCACAGTGAGAAAGAAATGCAGGTCACTGTACACTGCTCACCAACTAGTATATTTTGGAAGTTGTTTAACATTATAATACTGCTAAAAAAATTAATGCAGTTCCATTCTCTGGTTCTTTATAAGGTTTACAAAGCACACCATTGTAAAACTTATTTGAAACAGTATTCAGTGGGCTTGCTCTGTTTTCAAGCCATTTATATTGCAGTCTCTCTGAGGAAATTTGCAAATATGGGACTAGTTGATTTGTTCAATTATCCCTTTCTCATTGGAGGAAGACAAGTTTTTCATCATAGAACCGCAGTTCAAAATCTGTTTGCTGCCATGTCACTGTGGTGACATGATCAATTGAAATAATTTCAATTATATAATGTTTTGCTAAAATATTATAGATGAGAAATTATATCAAGCCCTTTCTTTCTAATTTTAGTCCATCTCAGAAGGCTCAGGGGACGAATCTATTGCTTCATCTGGTATCCTAGGCCAAAGGAATATTAAGATAAACCAGAATGAAGGTAATTTTATTTGTTTTTTTTCTTTAAAATATTAACTCTATCAACTTTACTCAAAATTGAATAGAATTTTTAAAATATGATGCTAAAATTCATAGTTTAAAGGACACTAATTTGGAGCATGTGGTTTAGGATATCAGAGAATTAGTCATGGATTATGATCAAACTGACTCAAAGAGTTTTGGTAGATGCTGGAAATCTTGAGTAACACACACAAAATTCTGCAGGAACTCAGCAGGTCTAGCAACATCTATGGAGGAAATGAATAATCAATGTTTCGGGCCAAAACCCTCATCAAGGCTGGAAAGAAAGAGGGCAAAAGCCACAATAAAAAGCTGGGAGAGGAATGAGCACAAGATAGTAGGTAGTAGTTAAGTTCAGGTGAGGGGGGAAGATGGGTGGGGAAGGGGATGAAAAGAAATGGTGTGAGAAATTAGAAGGTGTTAGGTGAAAGGTGCAAAGGACTGAAGAAGAATTTTGATCGGAGAGAATGGTTAGACCATGGAATAAAGGGAAGGAAGTAGGGAACCAGAGGGAGGTGATGGACAGGTCTTGATGATTTCTTTGTTTGGCATAAATGAGATGAACAGAAACAGTTGATAAAATTTGAGCTAATGAAGTTTCATCTACATAAATATGTCAATGTATTCTCGTGTTTGTGTTGTCCTCACCTACCACCCCACCAGCCTTCATGTCCAGTACATACTTCTCCATAACTTCCACCATCTCCAACGGGATCCCACCACCAAACACACCTTTCCCTCCCCCTACTTTTTGCTTTCCCCATGGATCACTTCCTATGCGACACTCTTGTCCACTCGTCCCTCCCCACTGATCTCCCTCCTGGTGCTTATCCTTGCAAGTGGAACAAGTGCTACACCTGCGCCTATACCTACTCCCTCACTAGCATTCAGGGCCCCAAACAGTCCCTTCAGGTGAGGCAACACTTCACCTGCGAGTCTGTTGGAGTCATCTACTGTATCTGGTGCTCCCATTGTGGCCTCCTGTTTATCGGTGAGACCTGACGTAGATTGGACGATCGCTTCACCAAGCACCTTTTCTCCATCCACCAGAGAAAGCGGGATCTCCTGGTAGCCAGCCATTTCAATTCTACTTCCATTCCCATTCCACATGTCAGTCTGTGACCTTTTTACTGCCAAGATGAGGCCATACTCAGGATGGAGGACCAATACCTTATATTCAGCCTGGGTAGCCTCCAACCTGATGGCAGGAACATCGATCCATTTCCCCATTTCTGTTTCCCTCCCTTACCATGTCTCCTTATCTGCCCATCCCCTCCCTCTGATGCTCCTCCCACTTCCCTTTCTTCCAGGTCTTCTACCTTTCCTATAAGATCCTCCCTTCTCCCTTTATCTCTTTGACCAATCAACTCCCCAGCTCTTTATTTCACCTTCCACCTCACCTGTTATCTTGTACTTTTTCTTCCTCTCCACCCACCCCCACCCCACCTTCTTACTGTGACTTCTCTAGGATTAAACTAGAGTTTTTGTGGTTCATTTTGGCATTATGTAATTTCCAAACTGAAATACAGCAGCAACTTGTTTTTGAATTGAATAGGAAGTTACTTTAATTTTCAGCAAATCAGCCAAGCCTTCAGACCATAATGATTTGAAAACACAAGCAGTCTTTAACAAGGAGGTTTGCATTGGACAATACTTCATTTGGTAACTGGAGAATTGAATTCCAGTTTTTCCCTAATTTGGTTTTCATGTGGCATAGAATTAAATCTGGCAACTGATTTGATTTTTAACAGAGACGTACAGTATATACGTTGGGGGGGGTTGGGCGCGGGGTGTGTGTGGACACGCACGTGTACAATAAAAATATACAATATAAAAGTGCAAGCCTTATTTATTCATTTGTACACATTACTTTCCAAATCCTCGAATAGAACACGAGGTACTGCAGATGCTGGAAATCTAGAGCAATACACACAATGTGCTAGAGGTCAGCAGGTCAGGCAGCATCCATAGATGGGAATAAACATTGATGTTTTGGGCTGAGACCCTTCATCAGGTCTGGAAAGGAATGGGGCAGTAGTCAAAGTAGGAAGGTGGGGTAGAGGAGGAAGTATTAGGTGGCAGGTGTTAAGTGAAACAGGGAGAGGGGAAGGGGATGAAGTAAAGAGCTGCAAAGTTGATGGGTGAAAGAGATAAAGGACTGGAGAAGGGGGAATCTAGTAGAAGAAGACAGAAGACCCTGGAAGAACAGGAAGGGGGAGGAGCACCAGAGGGAGGTGATGGGCAGGTAAGACGAAAAGTTGTGAGAGGAAAACAAGAATGAGGAATGATGAAGGAGAGGAGGGGTGTAATTAATGGAAGTTCGAGAAATCAGTGTTTACGCCATCAGGTTGGAGGCTACCCAGACAAAATATAAGATGTTGCTCCTTCACCCCAAGTGTGATCTTATCGTGATATTAGAGGAGGCTATGGACTAACATGTTGGAATAGGAATGGGAAGTGGAATTGAAATGCGTGGCCACAGGGAAATTCCACTTTTTGTGGCAGGCAGAGTTAAGGTGCTCTAACGAAGCAGTCTTCCACTTTACGCCAGGTCTCACCGATAGACAGGAGGCCACACTGGGAGCACCGGATAGAGTAGATGACCACAATAGGCTCGCAAGAGAAGTGTTGCCTCACCTGAAAGGACTGTTTAGGGCCCTGATGGTGGTGAGGGTCAAGGTGTAGGGGCAGGTGTGGCAATTGATCCACTTACAAGTATAAGTGCCAGGAGGGTGATTAGTGGGGAGGGACGAGTGGTCAAGGGAATTGCATAGAGAGCGATCCGTGCGGAAAGTGGGGAGGGGAAAAGATGTGTTTGGTGGTGGGATCCTATTGGAGATGGCAGAGGTTACGGAGAATTATGTGCTGGATGCAGAGGCTTGTGGGATGGTAGATGAGGACAAAGGAATCCTATCCCTGGTTTGGCAGCGGGAGGATAGGGAAAGGGCAAATGTGCATGAAATGGATGAGATGTGGATGAGGGCAGCATTGATGGTGTAGGAAGAGAAGCTTCTTTCTTTGAAGAAGATTCTTCTTGTCCTCACCAACCATCTGATAAGCCTCCACATCAGCAACACCTTGTATTCCATCTGGGTAGCTTCCAACCTGATGCCACGGATATCAATTTCACAAACTTCCAGTAATTACTTCCCTCCTCATCATTCCCTTTCCTGTTTCCCTCTCACACCTTCCCTTCTTACATACGCATCAGCACGTCCGAGTGTTGCTTCCCCTTCCCTTTCTTCGATGGTCTTCTATCCTCTCCTATGAGATTCCCCCTTCTCCTGTCCTTTATGTCTTCCACCAACCAACTCCCCAGCTCTTTACTTCACCTTCTTCCCTTCTCCTGGTTTCACCTATCACCTGCCACCTTGTACTCCTTCCTCCACTCCCCCACCAACTTACTCTGACTTCTTCTGCCTTTTCCAGTCCTAATGAAGGGTCTCAGCCTGAAGCATTGACTGTTTATTCTCATCCATAGATGCTGTCTGACCTGCTGAGCTCCCCCAGCACACTGTGTATGCTGAACATAAATTCTGATTGAATATGTTTCAGTGGTTGTAATTTGACAATAAAATTTGTTTTTTTTTAGATGCAGTAGATGACTCAGACTGGGACTCTGAAAGTAGTTCTGTCAAAACGCCAAAAATGAACCGCCAAACTGGTATGTTTATTCCATCACAACCATTTTTTACTCCACTCCAAACAGTATTTATTCTTAAGCTCAAACCTGTATATTATTTATTATCGATTTTTGTATGGTTAATTTTTCATCACAATTACTCAGTCACAGAACATTGTGTATTACTGAACTAAGGAAATCTTGAATAGATTCTAGGTTTGTATATTTATCAAACAATAGAATTTTTAAATTGTTTAGACACTATGCATTGATGTCTGAAGCAGTATTAGAACTGTACTTGCAACACACACAAAAATGTTGGAGGAACTCAGCAGGCCTGGCAGCCGACATTTCAGGCCTAAATCCTTCATCAGGACTTCATTCAAAACTGTACTTGGAGTGCATGGAACTACAGAACGGAATAAAATAACTAAAGTATCGTTTTCGTAACATAATTGAGTATAAAATGCTTGGCAGTAATGGCTGAACGATAATATGGCTTGTCCTGGAAGCTGTCTCATTGACTCTCTGCACCTCATCTCAAGCATCTGCAGTCTGTGGTAGGAATAAATAGGCAAAGATTTTAAAAGTGCACTGTTTTATTATTGATGGAACAATCTTTAAATATGTTTGCAGCTTCCCGAGGGGAGGCGTCTCCAACTGAGGATGGAGGTAATGAAAATAGAAAGAATTATGAAGGGAAAGCTGAGGTGAGCTACTAATGTATATGTGTTGAATTCAAGCAAATTTGATTGTGTATTTTAAAACTAAAGTCTTTAAAAAAACACACACCACAAAACACTGATTTTGTTTGATCGCAAACAACAGGAATTCTGCAGGTGCTGGAAATTCTGATTTTGTTTGATATTCATTTTCGTGTATGGGCTTTGCCAGCAAGGCCATTGTTTATTTTGTATCGCTAATGCCCTCTAAAAAGGCGACTCAGGGACTCCCAAGTCCTCTTGCATCTCTAATTTTCTCCTCACTTAAAAAATAGTCAATGCCTTTATTCCTCCAACCAAAGTGCATGACACTTCCCTACACTATATTCAATCTGCCACTTTTTTGCCAATTTTCCCAATTTGACTAGGTCTCCCTGCTTCTTCAAGACTCCCTGCCCCTCCACCTGCCTTCGTAGTTTCCGTAAACTTGGCCACAAAGCCACCGATTCCATCATTCATATCATTGACGTATAACGTGAAAAGAATCAGTCCCAATATGGACCCTGAGGGACACCACTAGTCACTGGCAGCCAACCAGAAAAGGCCCCCTTTATTCCCAATCTTTGCCTCCTGCCAATCAGCAATCCTCCATCTTTCCTGTAATACCATGGACTGTTATCTTGTAAAGCAGCCTCTTGTTAAGCATGTTTGCACCTTGTCAGAGGCCTTTTGATAATTTAAACACCCACTGTCCTTTGTCTATCTTACCTGTTATTTCCACAGATATGATTCAGAATCAGGTATATTATCATCGGTATATGACGTGAAATTTGTTAACTTAGCAGCAGCAGTTCAATTGAATACATAATCTAGCAGAGAGAAAAAAAATGAAAATAATAAATAAACAAGTAAATTAATTACAGTATACATAAATTGAATAGATTAAAAAAATGTGCAAAACCAGAAATACTGTAAATGTAAAAAAAAGTGAGGTAGTGTCCAAAGATTCAATGTCCAGTTAGGAATCGGATGGCAGAGGGGAAGAAGCTGTTCCTGAATCGCTGAGTGTGTGCCTTCGGGCTTCTGTGCCTCCTACCTCTTGGTAACAGTGAGAAAAAGGCACGTCAGATAAGATTTCCCCTTAAGGAAACCACGCTGACTTTGGCCTATTTTATCATGTGCCTCCAAGTAGCCAAAATCTAATCCTTCATAATAGACTCTAACATCCTCCCAAACACTGCACTGAAGGCTACCTGGCCTATAGCTTCCTTTCTTCTGCCTCTCTCCCTTCCTAAACCCACGGGGTTCACAGGGAGAACTTATAAACTCCCTACAGACCGTGCTGAAGCTGAACTCAGGAACGCCCCGAGTTGTAATTGCATTGCATTGCACTAACTGCTATGCTATCATGGCACCCTTCCTTCCTTAAGTGAGGAGATCAAAAGTGTTTGCTGTATATCAGCTATGGCCACACTAAAATCCAGGACAGTTTCAGCAAAACCTACCTACTTTTGTACTCTATCTTCCTCACTATTAATTCATGTGTATTTTTCATTTTTTTGTGTTTTGTACATTTTGAATCCTATTTGTGCACATTACATGCTACTTATGTTTATAGCTGCGGCCATCGAGCATTTTAATTACTGTTTCATAAAATAAATGTTAATTCCTTTTTTTGTTTAATCCTTCATTTTGGGATAAATAGCAGAATGCATGGAAGCATTCTGACATGCATTTTTATTAGATTTTAACTGCCTTTTGGTTATGTATATACTGTAGAAGTGCTCTCAACCTGGCAGGCTTCAATTATAATACAATTAAAAGATTTTAATGCACTCAACAGAGGTGATGTAGAAAAACCTGCAGGCTGAAGACTGAAGAAAGTAAGAAGTTTTTTTTTAAATGAGTACTTTGTTGATGAGTTATCTTTGTCAATTTCAATGGCAGTAACAATATGGATCTGATACTTGCGATCACAATTGCACTTTTATTGATGTTTTAATGGTTGATATTAGGCTCCTGAATATGATTCTGATAATCATTAAACTTTATTTTATATTTTCAGGTTATAGTAGCAAAAGAAAATATGCAGCAACTTAACGTAATGCATACCAAACAGTTGCTGCCCGACTTTGTGACAGGTATGCAAAAGGTCACACCAGCAGAACCCATTCTAAATAAAGGCAAAACAGGAAGTCCTCTTTCAGAATGGTAAGCTAATTTCTGTATATGCTTTGATTGCGTTAGTAGCTGTATCAGGAGGTTTTGTTGCATAAAAAAGGATAAAGCTAATTGTTTAACTTGGGAGCTTTAAACATACCTAAGAAATTTTTCTCTATGGATTCTGTTTAATGTATGTATTATTGTAGAGTTTTAAAAAAATATATCATGGATTCACCAGGAAGACAGATTTGCATGAAATGCATATTTTATTTATATAGTAAATTTGCACTACATTAATATAATACGATTTACGACAAAGATGGTGCTTAATGTTGCATGTTAAAATGATCTTACAAATTGGAAATTTATATTGTGATGTTGAAGTTAACTCTGTATATTTGCATGCAATTTTAAAGTTTCCTAATTTATGCCATTGTCCAGTTTAGATGTAGATTTTGGACTGAAAGGATGAATGTTTCAGATTTTTAATTGGTATAATGTGGAAGTAGTTTCATGGGTTTGATGAGTGAGACAGAAGACACTGATTATGGATAAGCATATCAATAATTTATTTAAATGGTAGGTGTTACTCTTATACCCCGGAGGTGCCTGGAACCGGAAATTAATGGTTGGCTTGTGTGCCCTGGCAATAGGAAAGAGTGGTGGCAACTTTTAAGTAGGCTAATCAATCACTGACACGGTGGAAGCAGCTTTCAACTGACAAATAAGCCAACTCCCACATGGCAGATTTCTGGATGCTTTTTTAAATATTAAATAATTAGATTGAGATCACTTGTGGAGGAAATATTACTGCTTATAAATGAGGAAAAATACTGAATTCTAAAAAAAGAAAGGGAAAAACTATACATTCTAGAACAATACCAAACAAATTAATGTTTATACTTTTATATTTGTTCTTGGCAAAATAAGTTTGATATTGCTAGAGATTTTTTCCAAACACAATTGTCACCTTCAAGTTCTCTCAGATCACTTTTATCTATATTTAGAAGAAAGTTCATACACAAGGCCAGAATGTGTCCCAAACCCATACATTTTACTAGTCACCTCTATTATTTGACGTATTTCTGCTAAGTATATTCCTGAAAATGATCAGGCAACAGTCGTAATTTTGTATCTAGCTCGGTGAATATATCATCATGTGCATTAAGGTTATTCTAATAACTTTCCGAGCAGCTAGAAAATATTTTCAATGTAGAATTTCTTTAGTATGTGTCAGTTTTTATTTCTCAATTATTATCAGATATGTATGCTTCCTATTGAGTTATTTTTAATTGTTTTCTCTGCTTTATTTGGTTACTCCGAATTCTGTCTTCTACGCTGTTAAAATATATCCTTCATGAATTTCTGAAGGGTAAAGAGGTGGAAGGAATATTTTCTGCAAGATTATGCTGCCATAACACTTAGCTGTATTTCTTAGTAATATAATAGTCATTAATACAAGATTTCAAATGTATAGTTATCACTTCTTGGAAATGTCCTAATGTCTGCTCTCAGTTCTTTGCACCACCTACTAATGTGGCTGGATCCAGACTTCCAGGCTTCATCTTACAGTCCCCACCTGGAATGTTTTAATGTTTATCGAGCATCCTTCACTTCGTGCACTTTCTTCAGATTATATATGATCGTTTCAGAGAACTGAAATACTGCATATTTATAGTAAATGAAATATTTCTATTTGTGCGTAATGTCCATGATTAGCAGAAATCAATTTTTAATTGGGAAATAGAAATTTTATACTATAAATGAAGAATTCATTTAATAAACTTCAGAGTTTGCATAGTTATTAATAACTTGAATTTTTGTTTTGGATCAAACTGCAGTTATAGCACTTTATTGTTTCAAATGTAACTCTTCAAATGAAGACTAATGTTCATATACATGGTGCAGCACCCCTCAAAATTCAGACTGCTGGGACAATGTTAAATTATTCTCAATGTGTTGAAAATATAAATTGCAAACTGTGCTTCCTGTTCTGTCCCTGTTAATCCAAGAACATCTACAGGGCACGTCACTTGAGTATGTTTGTGAGATGAATATTTTCATTTAAAGGAACAACTTGGGCTCAAATGAGGAGGAATATAAAAATCAACATAATCAAGAGAGGCCAATCAAACAAGATCATTTATCTTTCATGAATGTGTTATCTGCCTTTGAAGATAGTTCTGCAAGTGGGATATTGCGAGATGAAGAGAAGTAAGTACTTAATTATTTATATTTTAAACATAAATACTCAAAATTGAACATTCATTGCTGGAATTTCTGTTTTGGAGAATTTTATACTTTAATAGAAGATTTCAAATGTATACTTATCACTTCTTCGAAATGTCCTAATGTCTGCTCTCAGTCCTTGGCACCACCTACTAATGTGGCTGGATCCAGACTTCCAATCTTCATCTTACAGTCCCCACCTGGAATATTTTAATGTTTATCGAGCATCCTTCACTTCATGCACTTTCTGCAGATTATATATGACTGTTTCAGAGAACTGAAATATTGCATATTTATAGTAAATGAAACATTTCTATTTGTGCGTAATGTCCATGACTAGCAGAAATCAATTTTTAATTGGGAAATAGAAATTTTATACTATAAATGAAGAATCCATTTAATGAACTTCAGAGTTTGCATAGTTATTAATAACTTGAGTTTTTGTTTTGGATCAAACTGCAGTTATAGCACTTTATTGTTTCAAAAGTAACTCTTCAAATAAAGACTAATGTTCATATACATGGTGCACCACCCCACAAAATTCAGACTGCTGGGACAATGTTAAAGTATTCTCAATGTGTTGAAAATATAAATTGTAAACTGTGCTTCCTGTTCTGTCCCTGTTAATCCAAGAACATCTACAGGGCACGTCACTTGAGTATGTTTGTGAGATAAATATTTTCATTTAAAGGAATAACTTGGGCTCAAATGAGGAGGAATATGAAAATCAACATAATCAAGAGAGGCCAATCAAACAAGATCATTTATCTAGTGAGATATCCCGAAATGAAGAGAAGTAAGTACTTAATTATTTATATTTTAAACATAAATACTCAAAATTGAGCATTCATTGTTGGAATTTCTGTTTTGGAGAGTTTTATACTTTAATAGAAGATTTCAAATATATACTTATCACTTTGTTGAAATGTCCTAATTTCTGCTGTCAGTTCTTTGCACCACCTATTAATGTGGCTGCATCCAGACTTCCAGGCTTCATCTTACAGTCCCCACCTGGAATATTTTAATATTTGTCAAGCATCCTTCACTTCATGCACTTCCTGTAGATTATATATGATTGTTTCAGAGAACTGAAATATTGCATATTTATAGTAAATGAAATATTGCTATTTGTGCGTAATGTCCATGATTAGTAGAAATCAATTTTTAATTGAGAAATAGAAATTTTATACTATAAATGAAGAATCCATTTAATAAGCTTCAGAGTTTGCATAGTTATTAATAACTTGAATTTTTGTTTTGGATCAAACTGCAGTTAAAGCACTTTATTGTTTCAAATGTAACTCTTCAGATGAAGACATATACATGGTGCACCACCCCATAAGATTCAGACTGCTGGGACAATGATAAATTATTCTCAATGTGTTGAAAATATATATTGCAAGCTGTGCTTCCTGTTCTGTCCCTGTTAATCCAAGAACATCTACAGGGCACGTCACTTGAATATGTTTGTGAGATAAATATTTTCATTTAAAGGAATAACTTCGGCTCAAATGAGGAGGAATATGAAAATCAACATAATCAAGAGAGGCCAATCAAACAAGATCATTTATCTGTATTGAATAACTTATCTGCCTTTGAAGATAGTTCTGCAAGTGAGATATCCCAAGATGAAGAGAAGTAAGTACTTAATTATTTATATTTTAAACATAAATACTCAAAATTGAACATTCATTGCTGGAATTTCTGTTTTGGAGAATTTTATTACTTTATGTTTATTACAACGTTTGTACAAAAATGAATGATGGCGAACATGAGAAAATCTGCAGATGGTAGAAATCCGAGCAACACACACAAAATGCTGTAGGATCTCAGCAGGCCGGGTAGCATCTATCAAAAAAAGTAAAGTCGACCTTTCGGGCCGAAACCCTTCTGCAGGACTGGAGAAAAAAAGCTGAGGAGTAGATTTGAAAGGTGGGGGAGGGCAAAAAGATACACCAGGCGATAGGTGAAACTTGGAAAGGGAGGGATCTCTTACGGCTACCTGGACTATGCCTCGTCCAACCCTACTACTTGTAAAAACGTCATCCATTTCTCTTAATTCCTCTATCTCTGCTGCATCTGCTCTCAGGATGAGGCTTTTCATTGTAGAACGAAGGAGATGTCCTCCTTTTTCAAAGAAAGGGGCTCCCCTTCTTCCACCATCAATGCCGCCCTCAACCACAGCTCTTCCATTTCATGCACTTATGCTTTTTGCTTCATCCCTCCCCCTCCAAGTTTCACCTATCATTGGTGTTTCTCTCTCCCTTCCCCTCCCCATTTTTCAAATCTACTCCCCAGCTTTTTATCTCCAGTCCAGATGGATTTTTTGAAAACTTATCGTTTAAGATTGGGTCAACACTAATACAGTTGTATGTATATGAGCAATGAGTGTGAGTGGCTTGCTGTTGGCTGTAAGCTCCGATCATAGTCATATACATTAAAGACAGACACTTAAGACTGATAAGTTTGTATGTTCAGCTCATTTTTGATATTTATTGATATGCCAAATAATATTTTGAATTGATGAAACAGTCTGATTCTTGGAATAAATAATTATTGATTAAAACCCATAACTAAACTTTCATTATATTAAATGAAAGAAAAATGATTTAAGTTTACCATTCAATGCTCTTCCTTAAGTGCCTGCATTTTTAGCTCTAATTCATTAGCTGCATCCATTTGGTCTTTTTGAGCACTCATTATTTCTGTTTAATGTGGCCTAACTTTGTCTCCAGTGCTTCTCTGGGACTCTTTCTCTCTGATCAAATACTTGACATACTCAATTATATGGTTAAACATTTAAACAAGATTTTCATTATGTCCTTGAGCAATTCTCTAATACAGGTGTGTTCTGTTGTATTAATGTATTGTAGTAATGTATATGATTTGTTACTTGATAGAACTAGAGTTGCGTTATAGAGTTATTAATCCAGCTGTATATTATTTCAATGCCATAGGTTAAACTTGTAAAGAAGTTGCACATTTCAAGTAATGAAAATGTATAAAGCTTCTCATGATTGGCATTTCTGAAAGAAATTAATTTCGCTCATTTTTTTGAAATTGAATGAATCTCACGGAGGAGCCAAAGTTTAATAATTTTAGAATATGGGGTTTTGATTCAATATTCTGTATCTGGTATTATTTTTTCTTTTGTTTTATAATATGTATTCTCTTGGACTCAGTATTCTTCTATATAGAAATCAATAAAAATATTGGAAAAAGAAAGAAAGAATATGGGGTTTCACATTCAAGTCTTTAGAAAGAAATTTTTAAACTCATAATCTCCTGATTCAGGGGAGACTGCCGCCATCTGGATGTTCCTGATGCATTTTGGAATAAACTGGCTTGAAAGTAGCAAAATGTTTTCTATCACTGCCAATATAATATTCATTATTTTTGTTCCTATTTTTCAGAGCTCGCAAAGCCTCTTCAAATGAAATGGTAATTTTTTTAAAAATTGAAGTATATACTTAGTTTAAAGTTGAGGAAACTTAATTCTAATTGCTTTTGAAACAACTAATTCTTATGTATTTAGACTGCAGCCAGCAAACTGAAAATAGTATTTCTCATTGGGGGCGGGGGCTGATTTCAACAAATGAGGTGGGCGGGGGGGTGGTGCTGCAATCTATAAAATAGAATAGGCAAGTCCATTGGAAAGAGTGGACAGATAGGTGAAGAAACTTTAAAAAACTGATAGGTTTAAATGCAATTACTTTCATTCAAAAGTAGCCTCTTGGGTAGGACAAATCTGCTGCCAGCATTGCTCAGCACATGGGTTATGAGATTGGTGCAATCACAGTAAACATGACTGATGGAAGGACAGGACTACCAGCTCAGTGTTCCGAAATACAGACATTTGGATTGTACAAGGGGGAAGGGGATGTTGTAACCATAGTTCACAAAATTCCAAAATAGTCATGGTAAAAGCTAAGCAACACACACAAAATGCTGGTGGAACGCAGCAGGCCAGGCAGCATCTATAGGAAGAAGTACAGTGGACGTTCGGGTCGAGACCCTTCATCAGGACTAACGGAAAAAAGAGATAGTAAGAGATTTGAAAGGGGGAGGGGGTGGAGGAGACCCGAAATGATAGGAGAAGACAGGAGAGGGATGGATAAAGCCAAGAGCTGGGAAGTTGATTAGCAAAAGGAATACAAGGCTGGAGAAGGGGGAGTATCATAGGACGGAAGCCCTTGGAAGAAAAAGGGGGGAGGGGAGCACCAGAGGAAGATGGAGAACAGGCAAGGAGTTATTGTGAGCAGGAAAGAGGGAGAGATAGAGAAAATAAATAAATAAATAAAAATTAGGGGTGGGGTAAAAAGGGGAGGATGGTAAAAGCTAAGGTTGGTTCTAGGATTAAGTCTTAAATTGGGGTTGGGCTGATTACATTAGTATAAGGCAGGACTTGGTGAAAGTAGATTTGGAACAGCTGCTCGGATCGGGAGCAGAGGTGGGGAGGGCGTGGCAAACAACTTCCAATATATGGGAAGCATTTAAAGATAAGGCAGTTTGGGGTCAGCATAAGAGAAAGAAGCAAAGGTATAGGATCAGGGAACCTTGGTTAACAAAGACCATTAAAGGTTTTGATTTTTTTTTAAAAAAGGAAGTATACGTCAGGTAAAGACATTCAGTATTGAGTCAGTCCTTTGAGGTTGATGGAGATATATGAGGTAACTTAAGAAAGAAGTTAGTAAAGAAAAAAAAGGGTATAAGATGGCCTTGGTGGGCAGATTAAGGAGAAAACCAAAACATTTTATAAATATATTAGAAGGAAGGGAAAGGGCAGGATTCTTCAAGGCTGAAAGGGAATCAGGAGATGTAAGCAGGATTCTGAGTTAATACTTCTCATCAGTATCCACCAGGGAGAAGGATGTGCGAGATGGAGAGATAAACGGGATGTTTCAGAAAATCGGTGTACATGTATCAGGAAATGTTAGAGATAATACCACACATTAAGGCCTAGGGCCTGTTAGAATCTATCCAAGGGTAATGTAAGAAGCAAGGGATGAGATTGTTGAGACTATAACGGAGATTCTCTTCCATCTTGGCCATGGATGAGGTACCTTAAGACTGGATGATAGCTAATATAATTCCCTTATTCAAAAAACAGTGAAGATGAGCCAAAAAAAGCATAGCCTACTGAACCTTGCATCAACAGTAGAGAACAAAATTATTGGACTAAACTCGTGGAGACAGGATTCATGTTTACTTGGAAAGGCAGTGAATAATTAGAGTGATTAGTGGAGGGGAATCCTATCTCACAAATCTGCTGGAATGTTTTTGAGGGTGTATTTGAGAAAATTGCCTTCGCTGGGTAATAAGTAGGGATTGCATGTTTTTTTTTACAAAGTCCAACACAGTATGCTGGTCCAGAAGATTAGGGTACATGAGATCCAAATTATTTTGGCAAACTAGATTAAAAATTTGCTTGTTAATGGTGGTAAGGTTAATGGTCAAGAGGTGTTTTCTTAATGGAAGTCACCACAGGGATGAGTGCTTGTGGCCATTATTTGTCATATATCTCAAAACTGTTTGGATGGGAATGTATCAGTAGTTTTGTTGATGACACTGAAGTTGGTGGAGTAGTAGATAGCAAAAAAGGTTGTGAAAGGATGTACAGGAACATAGGTAAATTGGAAGTCAGGTGAAGTCACCGGTGGCAAATGAGATTTAATCCAGACAAATGTGAGGTACTCCACTTTGGAGTGTCAAATACATATACAAATCATATACAAAAAAGTTGTAGAGACCTTAGAATTGTTGATATGCAGAGGAACTTTGCTTGCATGCATAATCTGTTAAAAATGGTAATAGGTAGATAAAGAAGTAAAGGAGATATTTGTCATGCTTGCTTTCATAAGATAAGACATTGACTGTTAGAGTTGGGTTGTTGTGTTTCAGCTGTAGAAAACATTAGTTATGCTGTATTTAGTATTTGGTTGCCAGATTACAGGAAAGATCCAGTAGCATTAGAGCATATGCAGAAGAGATTTGCTATTAGATTAGGCTTGGATTTGCTATTAGATAAGGGGAGGCTTGAGTTACAAGAAAAAGAGGCTGGGTTGGGATTATTCTCACTGGCCCATCCGAGACTGAGGGGTGACCTTCTAGACATTTATAATTGACGAGCATGAATAGGTTCGGTTTTTTCCCCTCTAGGGCAAAAGAGTCTAAAATTAGAATTACAGGTTTAAGGTGAGAAGGAAGATGTTTAAAGAAGTTCGGGTTGGCATGTTTTTTCACACAGAGCATGATGGTTAAAATACCAGAAGAAGTGACAGAGACAGGCACAATTACAACATTTAATAGGCATTTGGACAGTTAGTTAGATAGGAAAGGAGTTAATGGATACGGTTAATGTACATGAATGGGTTAGCATAGATTGGCATTGTAATTGTATTGGGTTGAAGGGCCTGCTTCAGTGCCATACATTTCTGACTACTGAATCTCATACTCTCACTCCTGAAGTTGCATTTATATTTAATATTTTGTTTTCATAAAAATTCATCTATGGGAAGAAAAAGTTTGTTCAAAAACACAAAAGGCTTTGGTGAAACAACTATTTGGTGTAGTATTTTAAAATATTTTTAGACGCTGTTTTGGAGGCCCCCTGATTGTCACAGTTGTCCCTTTACTCGAAGCACTAAAATAGCTTTATACACATGTTTTTATTTTGTGGAATTGTAATTAAAACATCCAATGCCCACATCTGTGAAAGGTTGCATAATCATGCAGACTGACAATCAAGATGGCTCAAGGACTGAGGAATAATAATGTACAGGATCTGGATTTCCACTCTGGGAGTGCAAGTAAAGGGATACCCTGTGATCGCAAAGACAGCAATGGAAGGAACCCTCCTTTACCTTTTACCCTGCAGCAGTTTATCCTGCTGTATGTAGTCTCATGGCCTTCTCACTTCTTCCCACCAAACCACCGTCAAGCAAGATGCTCTGGATTGAGCACTCTCCAATTAGTAACTTCTGCTAGACAAAATTTTAATATTTTTATGGTGTTCTAGGACATCAGAATTCTGGGGTCCCTTGTCTCTCAAAATCCACCTTCAAAACTTCAGCATTAATTGAAAATTGAAACCTGGGCATTTCTTAGTGTAAAGAAATTGGTCCTCAGCAGTGGAAATTAAAAGAAACTGAAAATCCCAATGGACCTTAGTCATAAAGTAATGCAGAAATTAAACAGGCTCTTGGACGAATCTCATCTGCTGTATGCCGAGGTTGCTGCTTTCCATTTATGGAAAGCTTGGAGCTGGACTGCTATCTACTAAAGACCTCTATAAATTCTTCGCTGATGTAAGTCATCTTAGTAGCTAACAATTCTTGGAGCTGCAGCATTTTTTTAAATTATAGTGTCATCTTAAGACTTCAAGTTAAATAGGTCTGCAGTACTACCAATGGTAGGGCAATGGAAATGAGGGTGAGCACAAGAGATCACTGAAGTAAATAGAGTTCTTGGAGGCTTATACATTGGAAAGGGCCTAGAGATAGGATCAGGTAAAGCCTTGAAACCTGTTTTTGAATGAGTAGATTTGCATATTCAACAATTCTAAATACACTAATTATGTATAACTGTACAGATGAACTTAGTTGGTTGAGACACACATGGAATAATAAATGTGCCACGGAATGATAATTCAACAATGTGTATGAGTTGGTGTTCAATTGTATTCTACCTTTCTCTTGCTACTCTCAAGACACAAGTCCCTCCACGGTGGCCACATCAGAGTCATAAGTTCGTATTTCTTGAGTGCAAGACTTCTTTGGACCAGAATACCTCTCTGCGAATATTGCCCTAGGATATTTTATGTCCATCTGAACTATTATTTGAGGTCTTGGTTTAAATTCTTGTGTGATAGATGGCACCATTGTTCGATACTAAAATGTTCACTGACATGAGTGCACAAGAACTTGGGTGCATCATAAACAATTACCCAATTGGCTGTGATGTCCAAAACCACGCTGTCATGTTTAACAACTTGTATTGGGTAATCGTAATTAATAAGACCTTGTTAAAATATTAATTCCTCCATTAAGTTTTTCCATTTCTTGATTAATGAACTTTGGTCTTAAGAGTGAACTTGAAGTGATATTTTTCATCAGAACTAATTTTAGATGTAAACAATCTACAGGTAGTTTTAAGGTATTAATATGACAATGTTAGAAATAATAGTTGCTTTATTTGTCCCATCATCCATTTATTTAGGCTTGCATTAGCATAATCTCTTTAGCATTTAATCACTTAGTGGATGAATTATCGTACTATGCTTGTAAATCAGGAGATACCTAAAGCTTATGAAAGTCATTTCCCATGTCATTGAATGGATTGATTCAAGTTATAATGTATTGTCCATTGCTTTTCAGATACCACACAAATAAATTTTATTCAACTTTTCTTTTACTGTACCTCCTTCGCTCGCATCTCTAATATCTTCCAGTCCCTATGAAAGATTATGAACATGTAATGTTTTAGTCAGTTTCTCTATTCAGAGGTGTTTTAAATCTTTCATGCTTTTATCATATTTGTTCAGGAATTTTATTGTTAGTTTAGTGATTTAATTAATTTTGATTTTCCTGTTTGTAGAACAGGAAAGCAATGAATATTTCTGATGACCTGAGTAATCTCACACAGTTGTTTGATAGTAGTGAAAGCGACTCAGAATCTTCTGATCTCATGCACACGATTAAGGCGCAATCATTCCAAATTGATGTGGAGACGATAGGTAAGGATAGTAAATCAGAATGGTGTGTGTCTTCTATTTTCTGTCTTGCTTTCAAGTGGCAATATGTACTGTTTGTTTTACCATTGTATGTAAAGTTAGTAGATGTTAGCCGCATCTGCTCTCAGGATGAGGCTTTTCATTCCAGGACGAGGGAAATGTCCTCCTTTTTTAAAGAAAGGGGCTTCACTTCCTCCACCATCAACTCTGCTCTCAAACGCATCTCTCCCATTTCACGCACATCTGTTCTCACTCCATCCTCCCGCCACCCCACTAGGAATAGGGTTCCCCTGGTCCTCACCTACCACCCCACCAGCCTCCGGGTCCAACATATAATTCTCCGTAACTTCCGCCACCTCCCAACGGGTTCCCACCACGTAGGACATCTTTCCCTCCCCCCCCCCACCGCTTCCCGCGGGGATCGCTCCGTATGCGACTCCCTTGTCCTTTCATCCCCCCCATCCCTCCACACTGATCTCTCTCCTGGCACCTATCCTTGTAAGCGGAACAAGTGTTACACATGCCCTTACACTTCCTCCCTTACCACCATTCAGGGCCCCAGACAGTCCTTCCAGGTGAGGCGACACTTCACCTGTGAGTCGGTTGGGGTGATATACTGCGTCCCGTGCTGCCGATGTGGCCTTCTATATATTGGCGAGACCCGACGCAGACTGGGAGACCGTTTTGCTGAACACCTACGCTCTGTCCGCCAGAGAAAGCAGGATCTCCCAGTGGCCGCACATTTTAATTCCACGTCCCATTCCCATTCTGACATGTCTATCCACGGCCTCCTCTACTGTAAAGATGAAGCCACACTCAGGTTGGAGGAACAACACCTTATATTCCATCTGGGTAGCCTCCAACCTGATGGCATGAACATTGACTTCTCTAACTTCTGCTAATGCCCCACCTCCCCCTCGTACCCCATCCGTTATTTATTTTTATACACACGTTCTTTCTCTCACTCTTCTTTTTCTCCATCTGTCCCTCTGACTATACCCCTTGCCCATCCTCTGGGTTCCCCCCCCTCGCCTTTTGCCTTCTCCCTGGGCCTCCTGTCCCATGATCCTCTCATATCCCCTTTGCCAATCACCTGTCCAGCTCTTGGTCCCATCCCTCCCCCTCCTGTCTTCTCCTATTATTTTGGATCTCCCCCTCCCCCTCCCACTTTCAAATCTCTTACTAACTCTTCCTTCAGTTAGTCCTGACGAAGGGTTTCGGCCCGAAACATTGACTGTACCTCTTCCTAGAGATGCTGCCTGGCCTGCTGCGTTCACCAGCAACTTTGATGTGTGTTGCTTGAATTTCCAGCTTCTGCAGAATTCCTCTTGTTTTAGATGTTAGTTCTGCTTTATTTTTCTTTTCTCTATTCATAAGGGCTTT
This sequence comes from Mobula birostris, assembly GCF_030028105.1. Taxonomy (NCBI): domain Eukaryota; kingdom Metazoa; phylum Chordata; class Chondrichthyes; order Myliobatiformes; family Myliobatidae; genus Mobula; species Mobula birostris. The sequence continues at coordinate 19,181,360 of NC_092378.1, forward strand.
ACAAGAAGCCTGTATGAAAATACCTTTTAAATTAAATTTTTAAGTAATATTATAATTTCAGTAATATTGTATGGAAAAGGAAGACTGCAGAAAAATATTGAATCATAAATGTTGTTCATGTAATGAAACTAAATCACATTTTAATTCTGTAAACTATCCAAACCAGTGTGCAATATATTGCTAAATTTTAATGATAGATTTTAATAAGCAAAATTGATTCAGTTTTCTAACAGAGTTTGTCCCATAACAGACTCAGTAAGTTTACTGAAAATCCAAAATATGGTTCAGGAATATGAAAGAGAATTGGAACGAGAAAGGAAAGATAATGCCTTTCTCGCAAAGAAAGTGAAATATCTAGCGAATGAGTGTAAAGAACTCGATCAAATATTGATGGAAGCTGGAGATAAGAAATTGATACTGGAGTATAAAATAATGGAGAAGGATCTTGAAGTTAAATACTACAGGTAAATTCTTGCTTACTCAATTTTAAGTATAATCTTGTGTTTTTGATGCATCTGTATTAAATGTGAAATTATTTTTCAGAACTATTCATCAATACAATAAGTATATCATATAGATACATCAGTACTCGAAATAGGTGGGTTGGTATTATGCATGAAAATAATCAGTATGCAAGTCTGACATTGATTTTGGTCCCCAAAATAAACTCCATTCCTTGACTAAATATTACTTGTCATTCTTTGTCATCCTCTTGAAACCAAGCAAAATTGTTTGATACCTTAAATTTATGTTTCAGAATTGAGATGTTCTACAAGATCATACTACCTGTTTACATCAGTTGTAAGATTTTGTGTCTCCTTTCATCTTTGACTGAAGCCCTCATTCATTAGTTACCCTCAGTACATGCTATTACAATGCTTCTCTGTTCTACCTGCACAGCATGTCTTTATCTAAAGCTTTTATGTATCATAACTTGAATCGGTTCTATTACCCCTCTCTCCCCGCTCGTCTTTATACTGGCTATTTCCCCTCCTCACTCTGTCCTGTTGCAGGGTTTCAATCTAAAACATTGACACCTACTTCCACAGATGCTGCTCGATCTGTTAAATTCCTTTTGCAGTTTTTGTTTATTTGTAGTCTCTTGTACCTCAGTTCACTTTTCTCCAACAAGAATGCCCACTGACTTCTGTAGCCTGATGATAAAGATCTCTTCCTTACTTTCAAATTTCGTAACATGCTCATGCCTCTAAAGCTATCAGCTCTGCATCTTGATTTTTGCAGTTTTTCAGTTTTGACATTTGTACGTCTATGCTTACATTTGAAATGTATCTGCTGATACTGATATTAAAGATAAACACAAAATTTGTGATGGTATTTGCAGGAGTTACAATGCATGTAAATATTCTACATCACAGCATGAAAAATACCTTATCAGATGTTTTTTTGTTCAAAATAAAGTTTCAGAATGAAACAAGAGAAGGAGAAATGGATAACTGCAGAAATGTTGTTAGAAAAGTGCTGTGAACATCTTCAGAGAAAGGAATCCCAGTATTGTGAAGGAATCCAAGCAAAACATAAGTTTGAACAAATGTTAAGAAACCTGGAGATAGAAAGGGACACAGTGATGAGCAATCTGAAAAAGGTTGACACAATTAATAATCGCTATGTATGTTAATAATTGTCAAGTATATTCAGTCAATTTAAATATAGAAGGGTGCAAGAGACTGTTTAAAAAAGAAACAATAATGCCTATATTATCTTCTCACTAGTACTATTTCATAAGGACTCCCAAAAGTATTCAGAAAGCAAAATCTTCGTTGTCCATGATAGATAGATAGATAAAGGCATCGGTTAGTCTTGCGAGACCATGGATCTGTGCCTGGAAAGTCTTCACTCTCCAGGGTGCAGGCCTGGGCAAGGTTGTATGGAAGACCAGCAGTTGTCCATGCTGCAAGTCTCCCCTCTCCACAACACCAATGTTGTCTAAGGGAAGGGCATTAGGACCCATACAGCTTGGCACCAGTGTCGTCGCAGAGCAATTTGTGATTAAGTGCCTTGCTCAAGGACACAACACGTTCCCTCGGCTGGGGCTCGAACTCACGACCTTAAGGAAGCTAATCCAATGCCTTAACCACTTGGCCACATGCTCACAATGTCCATGACAATTACAGATACAAAAGGCTGGGTATTCAAGAGTATGAAACATCTTTGGATACCAAGAGGCTTTCCGTTATTTACAAGCCATAAGTGCAAAATAGAAATAGGAAATTGAGATACACAGCTTTGGCTGAGAATATTCAGCATCTGATGTATTTATTTATTTTCCAGCATCTCTAATATAAATGTTTGAAATGCCAACAACAGGTGAAACTTGATCCCATCCCAAACAGAAGAATTCTATCCACCAATTTAAACCTTTCTCTCCACAGACAGACTGATTGTAGCCTATACAATCTTTTTGACAACACCTCAGCATTTCACCCACCTGTTGACATTTCAGCAGGAACATAGGAAATGTGGCCAACTTGAAGTTTCCCTTCTAATTATGCTGATTTGGAAATATGCCATCCAACATGCACCACTGCTGGCTCAAAACTCTGGAAGTGCATGACTGCCAGCATAGTGGGAGTAGTTTAAACAGTATTCATCACTCATGGAGGCAACTCAGCTCTAGTTTCTCAATTGCATTTAAAAAGTGGAATAAGTCTGGACCTCACCAGGGTAATTTAATTCACATGAAAGAACTTTGTTTAAAAAGTCAGGAGAATCAGCTAAGTTACACCCTCCCAGTTAAATATGTGTCCCAAAATCTACAAGTCGAGCCCCTTGTGAGCTGGCATCACCCCATTTTTCTTGTTTTAAAATAAAACAAGAGAAAGCACTCCAGTTTGGATGATGAAGTTATTCTTATTTCCCTGTACCTAATCACTGCCATGAATGGACTTATATGAAGAATAAGTTGGCAAGAATACCCATGGCCCATCAGTGCTTCTTATACTTTCTTTGGTGAGTTGAAAGTACTCATTTGGACATTACAGATAGAAGACAACCTTGAGCCATGTGTGTATCCATAATTGCAGAGTTATCAAGGTATGAAGGTTTGTTCTAAGACTGTTAATAAAATGAATGAGTAGATATTGTACTTATTTGTAAGTGTGAAGTTAATCTAGATTTTTAAAAATAAAATGTTACTCTTAAATATCTTTAGCTGAGTGAAGAAAACAAAGAGTTGCAAATCCAATTAAACCAGGAGAAAGCAAAATGTGAAGAGATTCTGAACAGGCATCTGCACAATCAGCAAAAGATTGCTGAAGAAAATAATAGGACTGTACAAGAAATAGAGGTATGTAAACAGCGAGCACAAAACTTGAGAATAGGTAACATATTTTGCTGAACCTTGTGTAATGTACTTTTATGAGCATGAATCTGCATCTGAGAGAGAACCCAGGGCATTCTCCAGTAGCTTCCTTTTGGTTTTCACTACTGAAGTTCCAGGTAGAAGCTCAGGAATACCATTGCATACAGATGTAGAAAGATTCTTGATTGCTGTTCCGTAACAATTTTGCTTTACCAGTCAGAGTTCTTAGCCCTAGGCTATACCCCCGAACCAGGACCAGTGGACCCTTTGACCTGTTTGGCATGGGTGACCCTCCCAAGAGTCAAAGTATAAAGCCCTGACTCCAACCAACATAGATCTCTGAGTCATTGAGGCACGCAAGCCTCCAAACCCAACCCTTTTGGAGGAGAAGGTTAAGCATTCAGTATAAATTGCCCCCTGTATAAGTGAGTGGTAGAATCTGGGGTAAGGTTATGGGAATACGAAGGGAATAAAAATTATATTAATGTAGGATTAGAGAAAAATTAGCATTTAAGGTCAATGCAAACTGGGCAGAAGGGCCTGTTGCTCTGTTTATGTCTCTCTGTAGTTCAGTTCAACCACTATAATATTTATAGAATATCTAGAATAATTCATCATTTCTATGTCAAAACCTCTCAAGCTCCAAGTTATCCATGGCATTGAACATACAGATCCTATAAAGTAATAATAAATCTGTGGGTATGCATTTTTAATTGTTAGACCATTTTAGAGGTCATTTGCAAAAGAATACTAATTGAGATCATAGAGCAGATCTGTGGATGGACTAAATTGGTCATTGATTCTTTGATGCTTAGTAATAAAAATGTGCTTATTTCTATGTGTAATAGGTATTATCTCTTGGTTTATTGTTTATTTTTCTCATTGAACAAATCTTTCTTTTGAAGCCTCTTGCTCAATGCAACAATCACCATAATGAAGAAGCACTGATGGAACACAATTGTACACTACAGCAGGAAGTTACTGTGCTCAAGCTTGAATTGAAATATTTGTGTGAACGCCATCAAGAGGAACGGGAAAAGTATATGGAACAGATTGAGACTTTAAAAGTAAAGCTTGAAGATACAAAGAAGGATTTAAGAAGTAGTCAAAATAACCTAACTCAAACAAACTTACAGTATAATAGTCAGCTGAATGCCATGAAAAGTGAAGTTTTATTGCTGACTTCCAAACTTGAGGCACTAAGAAAAGATCAGCAGAATGAGAAGGAATCTATTCTTTCACGTTTGAATGCAACAATTAAAGAATTGAAACGCAGTCAGAAGGCCAACTGTGAATTTAGACAAATTCTTCAAAGAGAATGTGATGAATGGGTTCATTTAGATGAAAAAAGAAATAATGAAATATCTAATCTTCGTGCAATCAGTAAGAAAATGTCACATAAATTAACTAAAGAGGAAAGAAAAGCCAATGATTTAGACAAGAAACTTCATCATGCTAAACTTTCTCTTGCTGAGAAAAACTGTATGCTTGAAAGTGTTCAGAAAGAGCTGAGGCAGTTTCAGGAGCATGTAACTGATCCAGAACAAACAAATAAAGTGGAAAAAGGACAGTTAAGCAAACATGAAGTTTGTCTGGTATCTTCACAAGAGAGACTAGCCCAAGCTCATAGTGAAATTACACTGTTACGTCAACAGCTGGAAGATGCACAAAACAAAGTTATAATGAAGGAAAAGGTGGTTACTGATGTTCAGGACAAATTCAATAATACACTTGCTACACTGCAAAAAGATAGTGAGCAGAGGATCAGTTTGTTGGAGAAAAGAAATGAGGAGTTGTTGAACAAGAAGATGGAACAAAGCAAATATGAAAATGAAATAGGTGTAAAAGAGGTAATGTTAATATTTCAAGAGGTAATTAAATCTTTATTTCTGTAATTCAGCTTTCCTTTCTGCTTCCCTGTTTGATTAGATTGGAACTAAAAGCTTTCTACAGTAAACTTCAGATAGAATAGTCATCAATCTACTTTTGAAAGTGTTTTGTCTTTTGATGGATTACTATGCTGTCATGTTCATTAAGTGATGGAAGAAAAAAGATTGGCAAAATGATTTTCTCTCACAATATGGAACGTTGTGTTCCGTAACGGTTTGAGTAACTGAAACTAAAAATGTAAAGTAAAAATGATTTAGGACTACCTTCATGTCCCAAAACATTTAATAGCTAAGGGTGCTAAGGAAGGACTGTGCAGCAAATAATTGTCAGATGCAAGCAAGGGCCAGTTTTCACATATTTGTTATATAAACAGCAGCTAATAAAATATACAATTGACATTTAATGATTTTTTATATTTTTAGACCATGGAGATGATTATTGCTGTTTTTCAAATAGTGCCATGTGATCCGGTTCACCGGCCAGAATCACCATCTTGGGATGCAGGTGGCACTGGTCGTTTGTGTTAATACCAAACTTGAGCATGAGCTTTTATGACTCGGTAGTGAGAGTACTAGCATTTACTTCTTACACTTTCTTCCATCGTCTCTAATTTTCTCCACTTCCTTTCCTTTAAAGCTCTTCATAACTCAGATTTTACCTAAACACTTGGACAATATTATTTCAGTATTCAATTTTATCTGATGAAATCTCTGTGATGCATTGTTGAAATGGTTTTTAATATTAAAGGTAAAACATGAATGCATTATAATATTGGGATATTCTCTTTTAGGCTTCGTTCAGACAGCTTCAACAGGATCTCGCTGATTCGCTGAAAAAACTTTCTATGTCAGAGGCCTCTTTGGAAGTGGTCACACGTTCTCGCAATGAAATAGAGGGTGAGAAAAATCATTTACAGCAGCAATTGTATAGATTGAAAATTAAGGTGAGTATGAACACTGTGAAGGGGTGATATAAAATTAAATATAAAAATATTATTTCTGTAATAGAAGGATTGATTTGCTCTTAAGAACAGCAAATATATAAAAATGCCCAACGTAGCAAAGAAGGATCATTTGTAACTAATTATTATTATACTTAACACTGTATAGTGTAGAAACAAGTGCTGCTTTTGCATAGCACAAATTCACTCCTATCCTCCTATTCTATCCTTGTATGTCTCTGCATTCTTGTATTTGTCTTAGTTAGTTTGAGATGCATGTTCTCATCTCTATCTGAATAAGTTTTTTTCAATTACCTAATTGATTTTATTACTTAGAAGCCTCAAGAAATGAGATCCAGCAGCATATTGTTCATCTTTTCCTAATACGTGTAACTGGCAATCTGTTAGGGCGTATTCTGGAGTTAGGATATATAGCAAATAACTTCACCAGCAAACAGTCTTTAGATATGAATATGGATTGTAGATTGAATTTAAAATGCAGTCCTGAACAATCGTTTTCCTGGAGCTGTAGACTGGAGCCCATTGCAAATCAGACAATGCTGATTAACATTCATTTTGTGTGTCTGGAAGGTGTGAAAACTATAAAAGAAGCATTGTGGATAGATTGTAACTATAGAATTGTCTGCTGTTACCTTTGTCTTTGGCATATAAAAATGTATAATATTGGGCCAGGAGGTCTCTTCCTCTAGAGATTCTGAAATATGATGCCTGTTGCTTGCTTTTGTTGAGTGAGACACTTCTACATCCAGCAGCTTCAGTGTCTCTGCAGTGACTGTGTTCATGATACACACAATCTATCTCTGATGCTCTCCTGATTCTGCACCTTCTGCCTTTCTTTACTTTATTATAAAGTTCCTTTATAGAAACATAGAAAATAGGTGCAGGAGTAGGCCATTCGGCCCTTCAAGCCTGCACTGCCATTTATTATGATCATGGCTGATCATCCAACTCAGAACACCGCCCCAGCCTTCCCTCCATACCCCCTGACCCCCGTAGCCACCAGGGCCATATCTAACTCCCTCTTAAATATAGCCAATGAACTGGCCTCAACTGTTTCCTGTGGCAGAGAATTCCACAGATTCACCACTCTCTGTGTGAAGGAGTTTTTCCTAATCTCGGTCCTAAAAGGCTTCCCCTCTATCCTCAAACTGTGACCCCTCGTTCTGGACTTCCCCAACATCGGGAACAATCTTCCTGCATCTAGCCTGTCCAATCCCTTTAGGATCTTATACGTTTCAATCAGATCCCCCCTCAATCTTCTAAATTCCAACGAGTACAAGCCCAGTTCATCCAGTCTTTCTTCATATGAAAGTCCTGCCATCCCAGGAATCAATCTGGTGAACCTTCTTTGTACTCCTTCTATGGCAAGGATGTCTTTCCTCAGATTAGGGGACCAAAACTGCACACAATACTCCAGGTGTGGTCTCACCAAGGCCTTGTACAACTGCAGTAGTACCTCCCTGCTCCTGTACTCGAATCCTCTTGCTATAAATGCCAGCATACCATTCGCCTTTTTCACCGCCTGCTGTACCTGCATGCCCACTTTCAATGACTGGTGTATAATGACACCCAGGTCTCGTTGCACCTCCCCTTTTCCTAATCGGCCACCATTCAGATAATAATCTGTTTTCCTATTTTTGCCACCAAAGTGGATAACTTCACATTTATCCACATTAAATTGCATCTGCCATGAATTTGCCCACTCACCCAACCAATCCAAGTCACAAATAAAAAGTATTTTATCAGAAGTATTTAGTAATCCAGATCCTTCGACACTTTAACTCATATGGGTTGCTGTTATTTCAACCAGCACTTCTCTTTTTAAAACGTAAGATTGACTAATCAATGTTTTTGATTTCCAGATGTATTTTTTTAAGTAGGGGTTTGATTTTTTTTTTTTTGTTTCATTCTTAAGCTCAAATGTCCATTGGCACTTGGAAATGTTCAATCTCTGACAGGTGTTACCATCTTATTTCAATTGTAATATTTGGGGACCAGGACCACTAGACTCAAAAACAGTGACTTTTCTAAGCTGTTAGTTAAGCTGATCAACACCCTCACCCACTAACCCTCCCCTCCACACCCCCCCCACCTCTAGTACTTTATAATTTTCTGTCAGTCACCTTGTGTACAGACAGAAAAATTGTGCCTAGCATCACTTTGTAGCCAATCTATGTATATCAGCTACCTTATCTATTTATATTGATTGTGTTTTTATTATTATTATTATTGTGTTTGTTTTCTATTTATGCTGCATCTGAGCCAAGTAACAATTAATTTCATTCTTCTTTACATTTGTGTACTGGGAATGAAATTAAATAATTGTGAATCTTGAATTTTCTCATCTTCAATGTTACTCCCACTGGATACATTCCCTGATTAAAACTACAAGATTGTAATAATTAATTCATTATTATTTGACCATTCTCCAGTTTTCAACCAGGTCATTTCTGTATATCGCAAACAGCTGAATTCCTGATGAGTTAACAGCGCAAAGTGTAAAGAATAATTTCTTCTGAAAAAAGATTGAATTTAGCACCAAAATAATAATTTGCCTAATACTGCCACTTGTAAATTCTGAATTATCATTAGGATAACAATTGAGACAAAACTTGTTTGCAGCATCTTCTAAGTGAAATACCTCAGGGCTTCTCCAAGCATGCCGAGTAATGGGATGGCTTTTCTATAAATATAGTTTTTAAACAGTATTTTTTTTGTTTAAAAAACTTATTTAGATTATGAGCATTAAATAGAACATATTTTCCTTATAGTTACAGGAGAACAAAAACAAAAACATGCAATCAAAAAGGGAAATTCAGCAATTGGAGAATGCTTTGAAAGAGAAAAAATATGAGATTGTAGCTTACCTTAGAATGGGAGAAGTCTTTTCAACCTCCTCACAAAGAAATGAGACTAAAAAGCATCTCAAAGATCAGATTCAGAGGTAGGTAATAATACTTAGAACATTGTAATTAACATCAGCAAAGATTAATGAAAGGTTCTGCTTGTCATTGCACTGTTACAATCTGATAAATGGCTTCATCAAGTGTTTCCACTTTGAGCATAGTAGGTAATCTGTTGCAAATGTGCATTAAATTTCAGAATGCTAGCGGTTATAAAATCTTTCATGAACTCACCTGTCAAGGTAGTGTTTTAGAGCACAGTTTGAAAATATATACCGCATTATTCCATGAATATTTATTAATAGCCTCCTGAAAGTGTTTCATATCACAAAAAAGGAATCATTTTAATCTGTTTTATGCAAACTCTAGTAGATTGACATTAAGTAACTGTACAATTTTCCTTTAAAGCAAGGAATACTTTTAACTAATTTCTTAGTAAACGTAAAGCTTTAAAATGTGCCTTTCAAGTGCCATTATGAAAGTAACTCTTTGACACTTTGTACATGAGATCTAGTTGCAGAAATTTTCATTTATTTAATGTTGATTGTAATCATTTATTGTTTGGGCCAGCTTATAGTGCAGAAGTTTTAAAATTAGCCCTAAAAATGAAGCAAATGATTTGTGGTGAATATAATTTAAATTAAAATTCCTTGGCCTTTTGATAGTTTAGACTGGATGTGGGTGAATCATGCTAAATGAAAATAAGGGTGTAATACTCTTGAACCTTGAATTTACCCACATTTATGCTTCTTTAAACTTGGTGAATATATCAATTTATTATCATTATCTTAATTTCTGTGAGCTTCTATCATGCCCCGATTATTGTTCCAGGTTAGAGATAGAGAATGCAGAATTAAAAGCTGCTGCAAAAGAGCAAACAAACAAAGCTGAGTTATTGGAGAAGGAAATTAAAGAGTCCCAGTCAGTAAGTGTAAACTCAATACCATTTCAGTTTATTTTGAATGCATTTTTCAACAATAGTCTTTTGCAACTATGTAATGTTTTGTTGTATTGATGTCACAGTGGAAGCATTTAGGTACAGCTATTGGGTTTGGAAAACGTCTAAGCTTTGCTACACTATAATTTCAGTCTGTTTCTGAAAAGCTCAGGTTGCACATCATCTGAGTTTTGTTGGCTATTGTACATGCAGCGATGCAGTGAAATGGGCCTTGGCTGTACTTGTATTTCCTTTCGGCATCCTCTGTTATCCTTTGAGTGCATGTGTCATGAGCATTCTCTGATATCCATTATAAAAGTATTTTATCTATAGTATTGGCCTTCCTAAGTGAAGGTTCTATAAAATCGGAAACCATAATGAAAGCATTGAGAAATTAGTGAGGGCTAAAGAATTTTGTGTTTTGAGACTAACCCTTAGGCAGGTCTGAGAGGAAACCAACTGATTGAACATTCTCTTAAACTCAGTGGCCCCTTTATTAGGTACCATCGGTACCACAGTACCTCATACCACTGAGTGTATGTTGGTGGTCTTCTGCTGCTGTAGGCAATCACTTCAAGGTCTGACATGTTGTGCATTCAGAGGCTGTTCTGCACACCGCTGTTGTAGTACATGGTCATTCGTCAACTAGATCCAGTCTCGCCATTTTCCTTTGACCTCTCTCATTAGCAAGGAGTTTTCACCCACAGTTGGTCTAAACAACAACCGAACCTCTTGACCAATGCATGTTTTTATGCATTGAGTTGCTGCCATATGATTGATCAGATATTTCCCACAGATCTAACACAATGAAGACTTCCCCAAAGGAGGTACTGTATAATTCAGAAATAGGAGGGTATATTCCTTGTTTTATGTTCAATTTTTTAATGCTTTTTTGGTTCTTGCAAATTTCCAAAATCACAGTAAGTTATTATCCAAAAGTGTACATTTCCTCAACATAGAACTATTATTTCCTATTTAAGTTTCTACCAGTTTTTCTTTCTAAATTTACAGTATTGGGATGCAAGAAAAGCACAATCATCTATGAAGTATCCCAGCTCATACTTTCTACTACTCCTGAAAACTGCAGATTTTCCAAGCTACTCATTCTTAAAAATGAACTTCTTTTCCGTAATGTTATTTAGTTGCCTCTGGAAATGTCACGCAAATGACTGTTTACTCAATGAGATTGATTTTCAGTTTTAGGATTCCTGAATTCTAAGGAGTTGCAGGTTATGAATGTGTAGTTCCATTCTGTCAGTGTTCAGATTAAGAAAACCAGCATTTCCTTCTAAGATACCGTATTCATTTTAAGCTTATGATCTCATAATATCAGCTTCACTTAAGTATCACAGGCAAGACCCAGTTTGCCTCTTAGAGCCACAGCTTGTAATGCCATCTACTATCCATTGAAGTGGTGCCAGTCAAAATAAAATGCCAACCCCATACAACTCAAACACCTTGTTAAATTTAAATTACGACTCTCTTTAAGCCTCGTCGTGGAATTTCCCATTCTTGCAGTACTATTTCATCCCAGTTAATGCTAACTACTTATAATGATCTATGATATTGAATCTGCTCACCTTTGGAAGAAGGCCAAGTATTTTTGAGAAAAGGAGATACAAGGTAGTCCATTCCAGAAATGTACTTGGTTAGCCCTGCTAAAACTCATGTAAATTAGAATGCATAAGTTTAAACTATAACCTGGGAAATTGCTTTATCAAGTCAACGTCAAGCATGTTTCCTGATAGCTAATATATGGGTTATTGTTGTAGAATATTGTTATAGAGAATTGATTGTGGAAGGCTGTTGGACAGATGGCTACAGTGACACATCTAAGCTGTTATAGCAGTGTTGCAGATGAGAAAATGTACACTGTTGAGAAGATACATTAGTAAAATTTAAATCTTGATTAAAATTCAATACCGAGAATACTAAGTAGGTGAAGCCATATTAGTCACAATTTCAAAGGTTTTCACACACATTTCTAGAAGCAAAGCAATTCATTATAGTATACTTAAGACTATAAGAGATTGGAACAGAAGTAAGTCATTCGGCCCATCAAGTCTGCTCCACCATTTCACCCTAACTGATCCATTTTCACTCTCAATTTCATTCTCCTGCCTTTCCCCATAAACTTCCATGCCCTGTCAAATCAAGAACCTGTCAACCTCCACCTTAAATATACCCAGTGACTTGGCCGCCACAGCCACCTGTGGCAACAAATTCTATATCTTCATCAGCCTCTGGCTAAAGGAATTCCTCCTCATTTCCATTCTAAATGGACGTATCTCTATTCTGAAGCTGTGACCTCTGGTCCTAGACTCCCCCACTATCAGATTTGATTGGATCGCCAGGAAAAGCTGAAAGGCTGTGAATGATACTATTTAAATCTTTCACCCTGGCCTGTGTGTAGCCTCCTCTCTCAATTTGACTGGGCAGCAGAGAAGAGCTGAAAGCCCACCTACATTGCCAAATATAGAATTTCAAATGTAGAATGCTTTATCATTTTTTTTATCCATTAATTGTATATTTTTATCTCATCTGAATGCTGGAAATCTTTTACCAGTGACATTTTTCCGATAATAAATTCTGAAAATAGTTGATTCTAAAGCAGGTTGTGCATGTTGTATGGTGTTGTTTGTAGACCTATTGGGACCAAATTAACTATTATTATTCACACAGAATTTAGAATTTGGACTTCAATTTTTGGAGAAATATTTAAGGCTATACTTGGTTATCTAATGCATGTGTTCTCATAGGGTTGAAAATCAATTTTATTTTTCAGCCTTTCAGAACTAAATCAGGTCTCTATTTTAATTCATTTTTGTGGAGCTTGTATAAGAATATAAGCATTCTACTGGAAGTCATAAACAGTTTTTTTTTGGGAGGAGGAGAAGGGTCTTCAAGTAATGGTAGATAATATTATAAAGGAAGATTTTGTTGAATGGACACGATGTTGGAAACCAGTCTAGTCACTCTTTCTGACCCTGACATTCATAATTGCTTGATTGTTGACAATATATAATGATACAGAAATATAAAAAAGTAACAACACCTTGATAAACACATGAAATATCCTTCCTGTAAAATAGTGGGGCACTGGGTCTCAATAGCCACTCTGGGTCCAATCAGAGGTGCATTTGTTCATTTTCTACATCTTTCTTATAATCGCAATCATTACTGGATACTAAGAACATTAAGTACAGCAGAGGCCTATCCCATCAGCGAGTTGCTCGATAGCGATTGAACCGGATTAATGCAAACTGGTTTTGAGTTGTCACCTGAATTTGTTGCTCATCATTTTGCCAAGACAGTGCACAAATCAGAATCAGTTTAGTGTTACTGCCATATGTCCTGAAATTTGTTGTTTTGTGGCAGCAGTACATTGCAATACATAATAATAAAAACTGAATTACAATAAGAATATATATAGTTTAAAATAAGTAGTGCAAAAAGAGAAAAAGTAGAAAAGGTACATCTGTAGAAATTCGTCAGCATCTTTGTTGCCATGTCAAATGCCCTCAAACTCCAAATGAAATACAGACGCTGCTGTGCCTTCTTTGTAACTGCATCAATATGTTCAACCCAGGATAGGTCCTCAGGGGTAGCTCAATAACGTAGTGGTTAGCACAACGTTTTACAGTACAAGCAACCCTGACACAATTCCTGCCATTGCCTGTAAGGAATTTGTACATTCTTCTCGTGACTGTGTGGCTTTTCTCCAGATGCACCGGTTCCTGCTCACCGTCCAAACAATTACCTGTTCTGCTGGTATGTTAATTGGTCATCGCAAATTGTCCTATGATTAGCAATTAAATTGGGGGATTGCTGGGTGTGGTTTGAAGGACCCAAAGGGCCTATTCCACACTGTATCTCAATCAATAAATACATAAACCAACAAATCAATAAATAAATAAAAGATATCAACACCCAGGAATTTGAAATTGCTTACCCTTTCCACTTCTGATCCCTCCATGTGGACTAGTGTATGTCCCCTCATCTTATCCTTTAAGTCCACAATTAGTTCTTTGGTCTTAATGACATTAAGTGCATGGCTGTTGCTGAAACAGCACTTAACCAGCTGATCTGTCTCGCTCCTGTATGCCTTCCTGTCAACATCAGATATTCAGCCAGACCTACTGCATACTGTTGTTGAGTTGTCGCCTGGACTTGTTGCATATCGTTGTGCTGAGATGGTGCGATCCAAAAAAACGGAGTGAATGATTGTCTTAGATGGCACGTGGCCAAGTGGTTAAGGCATTGGACTAGCTACCTGAAGGTCGTGAGTTCGAGCCCCAGCTGAGGGAACGTGTTGTGTCCTTGAGCAAGCATCACACATTGCTCTGCGACGACACTGGTGCCAAGCTGTATGGTTCCTAATGCCCTTCCCTTGGACAACATTGGTGTCGTGGAGAGGGGAGACTTGCAGCATGGGCAACTGCTGGTCTTCCATACAACCTTGCCCAGGCCTGTGCCCTGGAGAGTGAAGGCTTTCCAGGCGCAGATCCATGGTCTCGCAAGACTAACAGGTGCCTCCAAGAATACTGCAATTCCGGTTTACTGGAGAGACTGACAGCAGAGGAGCTGCTTTACCTCGGTAGTGACAAGAACTAGGCTTATGCTGCAGGGTTGCCTATTACATCCGCCTAGGAGAAGAGACTCGAGGCTGTGTGGGAGAGAGCAGGGGCTTCTATTGGGTGCATGGAAATCCGTACTGGGTTGGGTGATAGCCCCTCCTGTCAGTGCTGCTTTTCAGTGTTCACTCAGTGGAAGAACAAGCTGGATTAGGACAATCTATAGTGTTGCCACTCAGGGACTTGGTCTATATATTTTTTTTCTTTGTGACAGTTACTGTGTGGGTTTCTGAAGTTGTGACCATGTGTGCTGTTGGTAATGTTTGCAGCTTGCTCCCGGAGGAATGCTGTTTCATTTGGCTATACTCGTATATGGTTGAATGATCATTAAACTTGAGCTTGCTATCCAGTAAGTTTATCACCAGAAATTCATGAAAGTGCTTTTTCTCAAAAATAACAATTTGAGAGACACATAATATTCAATGTGTCTGAACATACAGATTTTCTTGCTTATTTCTTGCCTGAAAATTTCTTTTCTTCACAGTTTTTCTTTCAGTACCAGAAGTTTGGCACTCAGGCAATTTTTTTTAAAATATAAGTTCTATTGAATTTTCAAAATGTGTACATGAAAAGATAGTGTCTACCCTCCCCCCCCCAATATATAGTCCTACCTAAGAAAGAAGAAAAAAAAGAACCACCTGGGTGTTGGAAGGTTTCCACATGCTCCATGGAGTTCAAAATAAATTTGGTATACTTATTCGTTACTTTCCCCAAGGGACCAAGATCTTTATCGGAGCACTTAAATATGCCATCCTATCTTTTGTAAATAAGGGCGCCAAATATTCAGAAATGTTACATATTTACCTCTTAAATTATAAGTAATTTTTTTGAGTGGAACAGAACCAGCCACTCAGGCGATGTTGAGTATGCATTCCTTAATTTAGACCCTTGTTATCACGAGATGGTTTTTATGTCATTCCTCACATTGAAATCATCATGCAGAAAATCATAATAGTTATTATGATGTTACTTATACAGGTTCATGCTCGTCTGGAAGACTTAATAACAAATTTACAATGGTTAAGGGTTAACTTGGAAGATAACAGTCAAGAGGTTTGATGTTTCATTAATTAAGCTGAATGCATGTGGTGCTTTTATTCTGAAAACCAAAACAGCTGTGCATGTTATTTTCTTTTTATTGAAATAACAAATAAAACAACTGACAAATAGGTTGAAATATTAAATATTACATTCTTATGCTCTAACAATATACTGTAAAATTATTTCTACAAAGAGAAATGTGCCCATTGAAATATTTTTTGAATCACTCTGGTCCTGCATTTTGTTGACAAATGTAAAATATTTTGCATCTGTGATTCGAATCCCCATTTATTAACTAATTCTAACAAAGATTTAATTAAGATTTTTTAATTGAAGATTCTTAAAATTAACCAAGATAATGTACTATCTGTCCGTATTTAACTTACCAGTGCAACTGTTGAACTTACGGCTGACAATGATCTCGGACAACAGCATTTTGAGCTGCCTGAAACTTCAGGTTACTGATAGTTCTTAAGAACAGAACCCTTGCATAACGCATGGAGTGTTCTGTACAGTTCTCCTGCTCAGAAAAGTATGATCGTGAGTAGTTCCTATGATCTGGCACTGATTAGGTCCTCAGGGTGCTGGACTAGAGTTTCAACTTGCATTTAAATTTTAGAATACAGCTGCTTTAACAATATCCACTTTGATAACTATTTAACCGCAGACAATGTGTGACATCAATTACATTTATTAAACCAAAGATACAGCTGTAGATAGAAACCAATGTAGTATTAAACAACTTTTATATTTTTGTTTAGCAACAAAATGCGAAAGATTCACATCTCAGTTGGAGGAAGAACTGAAATCTCGATCTAAACTTTCCCTTTGACACGCTCAGTTGGAAAAAGTAAAAAAAGAGCCATCAGACCATGTAACAAAAAAGTAAAACAAATGATCCAGTATAGTTTTCAGTAGATGCCTGTGTCATTTAATTACTTTGGATACATCCTAATTTTTTTTTTGAAGATTCAAAGTACATTTATTATCAAAGTATGTATGCAGTATACAACCCTGAAATTCGTCTTCCTTACAAACAGTCACAAAACAAATGTAACGTTCCGTTATATTGACTCATATGTATAGGGGAAATCCCACCCAGCACCCACCTCAACACTCCCCACAGGGTTGGTTGCTGCCCGAATCAAGCCCAAACATCAATCATCAGCCAGCACACCCGGTAAATTTTAACAAGTACACTTTATAGATATTGCTAATTCTATGACATTAATATAAATTCGATACAGAAAGGGAAGTAATGTGGAAAAAAAAGGCACCAACACCTATCAAAGTCCAAGTTCTTCGCGCGCAACCGTTGGAGCTCAATTGAATCCAGACGACCACCCGGATCCTGTTGACTCACGGCTCGGGATCACCCGGAGTGATTGACCGGAGCCTCTCCGCACGTCCGCCGTCCTTGTCTCTCCTCCGACTCCTCGCCAAAAACCCCGTCTCTCCTCCGACTCCCCGCCAAAAACCCCGTCCACAGTCATATGATACAGCATTATCATCCGAAAACAAAACGATACGTGACCACCCATTTGGTTAATAGCACCCTGCTATCTATAATAACCCAAGCAACTGTCTAGTTAGAAACTTTCTCAGCATTCCCCAGTATAACATAAGAAGCCATTTTAATTTTAGCAAAAAAGAAAGACCCCGTACACTCTTCCCCCCACCAATAAAAGTTATGCCCTTGTGACGTTAACAGAGTTCACCAGTGCTCCTTGTAAAACACAAAACCCAACCCAGGTGCATAAAGCAGTGACATAACTTTCCAGGGCAGTAGAGATCACACCCTGTTCTCCCGGCGCTGTATAAGTTAGTCTCTCCAGGGGATGCCTACTCCTCTGAACTACCCCTGCTGACTCTCCCTGTTCAGACACCCCAGGTGACCCCCCGAGCCTATCTGTCAGACCCTCCCCCTCACCGGGACCCCTCAGCCCCTGTGAGCCCTCTGCCTCAGGTTCTGGCTCCACTCTCTCCTCCCCCAATTCCGGCTGTAATACAGGCGGCTCTGCAACACCCTCCCTCGGTTCCCCTAACTCAGTGATGGAAGGGCCAGGAGTCTCTTCTCCCGGCACCAGGGAATCATCGAACAGAAACAGGTACCACACGTCCGAATCATCGTCTCCCGATGACGTATCCCTTTTCGAGGTGGGGACCAGCCCCGTCTCCTTCACAGCGGGCTCTTTCCTCGCCCCGCGCCCTTGCAGAGTTCTCGTACTAGCCGTAAACTCCCATTCGGGCTCTGGGTCTACCTTTACCTTGCGACCCAGAGGCAACAGGTGGTTCCGATGGAGTACCTTGACAGGCCCCTTCCCGTCCTCGGGTCTCACCCGGTAAACAGGGAGATTCGGCATCTGACTCTCCACCACATAGGGGGTGGCTGCCCAACGGTCCGTCAACTTGTGCTTACCAGGTAGTCCTAAATTCCGGATAAGGACTCGGTCTCCCAGCAATAGCTGGACGAACTTTACTTTCTGATCATACCTCTTCTTATTCCGCTGGTTCTGCTTGGTGGCTGCCGCCTCAGCTCACTCGTACGCCCTTTTCAACTCTCTCCTCATATCAGACACGTACTTCAGACATGGCTTCGAAGGTATTTCACCTGCTTCAGTCCCAAAACGCAGATTAATGGGCAACCTCGTTTCCCGTCCGAACATCAGATAGTAGGGCGAGTACCCCGTAGCATCATTGCGCGTGCAGTTGTAACAGTGAACCAAATGGGCGATGTGCTGACTCCACTTACTCTTCTGTCCAATCTCCAAAGTGCCAAGCATGTCCAGCAGGGTCCGGTTAAACCTCTCGGGCTGAGGATCACCCTGCGGGTGATAGGGGGTGGTTCTGGATTTCTCAACCCCAAGCATACCCAGTAATTCATGGATAAGCCTGCTCTCGAAGTCCCGTCCCTAGTCACTGTGGATCCGCCGGGAAAGGCCATTATGAACAAAGTACTTCTCCCATAACCCCTTCGCCACTGTAGTCGCTTTCTGGTCCTTAGTAGGAAAAGCCTGTGCATATCTAGTGTAGTGATCCGTGAGGACCAAGACATTCGCGGTGTTGCTGGTGTCTGGCTCAATAGACAGGAAATCTATACACACCAGGTCCATGGGTCCTGCACTCTGCAAATGGGACAAAGGAGCCGCCTGCGCAGGCAAGGTCTTCCTCCTGATGCAACGACTACAGGTCTTACAGTATTCTTCCACCTTCCCCCCTCATCCGGGGCCAGTAAAACCGGTCCTTGAGTAATCTATAGGTCTTCTCTACCCCCAAAGTGCCCGGAATCATCATGTAGTGCCTGGAGCACAGTCTTCCGATACTTTTCAGGCATGACCAGCTCCGGTGATCCGGAGGCGACGTGACCCAGTACAAGACGTGGTCCTTCAGCTTCAACCGAGGCCGCTCCTTCAGTAGTAGGGGAACAGAGGCATGCTTCTCCTTCTCCACCTGCCCCATATCACCCTGGCTAACCGCGTACCAGATAGTGCCAATGCTCGGGTCATCACCCTGAGCCGCCTCCACTTCCTAGGGGCTCAACTCCGGCAGCTGCCTGTTCCTCAGAGCAGTCAAATTACAGTAAACAGTGGGTAGCGCCTCATCGTCAACCCCCAATTGATCTACTGCCCAATCCGTTCCCATCTGTGCTCCTACTTCCCCATCGCTCCCAACTTGACACATGGCCTTTACTCCCGGGGCAGGGACACTCTTCCACTCCTCAGCCGTGCCCGACTCGTGCGCCTGCCGAGACAGGGCATCTGCATCGATGTTCCGACTCCCCGGGCGGTACTTCAGGCTGAACTCATAGGCAGACAAGTCTGCTAACCACCGGTGCCCAGTAGCGTCCAGCTTTGCCGAGGTCAGGATATAAGTGAGGGGGTTGTTGTCAGTTCTCACCTCAAACTGGGCCCCGTATAGGTAGTCACTTAACTTGTCCACCACCGCCCATTTCAATGCCAAGAACTCCAGCTTGTGAGTGGGATAGTTTCTCTCAGATGGCGACAAACTCCGACTGATAAACGCTACCGGCCTCAATCCATTGCCCTGTTCCTGGTACAGGACAGCCCCCAGACCCTCGTGACTGGCATCAGTGTGTAGAACATACGGCTTCCAGGGATCAGCAAAAACCAACACTGGGGCCTGTGTCAGCGCCCTTTTTAGAGATTGGAACGCCTCCTCACATTGAGCATCCCACCTCGATCCAAAAGGCGCCCCCGGGTTCAAGTATCCTTCTACCTCCGGCCCTCGGTCTCCCTTCCTCCTCCTCCCCACAGGTGGATAACCACACAACAGCTGGTTCAATGGATGACTCATTTTCGCATATCCTTTCACGAACCGCCGGTAATATCCGCAAAACCCCAAAAACGAGCGTAAGGCACTCACCTTCTGAGGGCTCGGCCAGGTGGTGACTGCGGCTATCTTACCCGGATCTGTGGCCACTCCATTTCGCGAGATTATGTACCCGACATAACAGACCGATGTCTTACAGAACTGATATTTATCCAGGGAAAGTTTTAACCCTTCCTCCTTCAGCCGACTCAGCACCTTCAGCAGCCGCTCCTCATGTTCCTCCAACGTAGATCCAAACACTATCAGGTCGTCCAGATAGACCAATACCTCCAGCAGGTTCATGTCCCCAACTGTCCGCTCCATGAGCCGCTGGAAGGTGGCTGGAGCCCCTGATATGCCTTAGGGCATTCGTTCAAACCAGAAGAATCCCAGGGGGCAGATAAAGGCCATCTTCTCTTTATCGGTCTCACTCATCGGAATCTGGTAATACCCACTCCGCAAATCCAATACGCTAAACCACTGCGCCCCACTCAAACAGGCCAATGCGTCTTCCACCCTCGGGACTGTATATTGGTCGGGAACAGTGCGCCGGTTCAGAGTCCTGTAGTCCACGCACATGCGTACCTTCCTATTTTTCTTCCTTGCCACCACCATGGGGGACCATAGGGGCTTCGGGACTCCGCGATAATCCCTGCATCCTTCAACTGCCACACATCTTCCACATCTGCTGGGGCCAACTGCCGCGACCTTTCTCTAAACGGGGTGTCATTTGTCACCCGGATAGTGTGCCGAGTGCTCTTGGAACATCCTACATCAAACTCGCCCTGAAAAAAGACCTCCTCTAACTTCAGCATCTTCTCCACCAGCCTGCTCTTCAAAATTAAAGGCCTCCTCGGTCAGGCCCCCCCCCGCCCCCGTTCTCCAATAGTTCTCCTCAAGTGGGCTTCACAGGGGCGCTGGACATCACCGTCACCGGGAACAAGTGCGCGAGGGGCATCCCGCGCTTAAAGGTGATCTCCCGCTCCGTTATGTTCCTTACCATCACCCCCATTCGCCGTGCCTGTACAGCTGAGGGCCTCTGCAATTCAGGTCTCACCAGCGCCCCAGCCGGGAACCGGGACTCCCCTTCCAGGTCGTCTGGGGCGTCTACGAGCAGGGCCTCGCCCGCCGGTACTCCGGGGAATCTGGGGGTCTCCATCACTTATGCCGCCTTCCCTGGCCGTATCACCTTAGGCCTCGCCTGAGTGCACCACACCGTCCCTCGTTTGCACTCAGGTTCCAGCCGCTGGGGGTCACTCACTCCTTCGTACATCGCTCGGAACACTGGGTGTACCGAGAGGGTCTCCAGAAAGTTCTCCCCCGCCTTCTTCTTACAGGCTTCCAAGAGCCGTCGCCACTAGCAGGGCAGCACCACCGGTTTCCACCGGGTCCGGACAGACCAACACCAGCGTCTCAAAGGCTTCCGATACTCCCACATCTCCCTCCGAAAATTCCAATCTCACTGACAAGTACCCATCGTACGGATAATCACCATCACTTATGCCCCAAATCTCCAGTGCATTAAACGGAGTTACTGGCAAATGCTTCAGATATTTGTTGTAGAACGACCGGTACAGTAAGGTAACCTGCGACCCGGTGTCAAGGATGGCTTTCGCAAAGATTCCCTCTATCCGTAGGGACACGCTGGAACGGGGTCCCACCAGTCCATCCGGAATTTGTGCTTGTTCTTTCTGGGGTTCCATAGCTGTTTTCTGGGAACGTGTTCCTCCCGAGACTCCAGTCCGTTCCCTCACTGAGCCTCTCCTAAGTTTCCCGACACCTCTCCCTCCTCGGAGCATCTCGTCTCTCACAATCCCTCCGCAAGTGGCCCGCTTCCCCACAGCGGTAGCACGCCCCCGGCCACTCACATTCCCGCCGGAAATGCCCCTCTCTCCCACAGTTATAGCACCCGCTACCCGCCGCCTCTCTCCTCCCGGTACGCCCCCCCCCCGGGGACCCCTTGGATTTCTCTGATCTCACCCCGGCTTCCACCTCCTGAACCGCTGAAGACCGTCTCCGGGGGTCCGAGCCCCCCTGGTCGGCCCGAAGCACTCTCCTCCGCCCGTACCTCTCTAATCAGCTGCCCGAATGATGGGGGGCGGGGGGGGGGGGCTCCTCTTATACGACTGCCGAATACTCCAAGCCACCCTGTCATCCTCCCGGGAACCTCTACAGATCTGGCTCATCCTCAACTTCGCCACTTCGTCCGCCCTCACTACCCCTCGGCGCCGCAGCCCCGTAAGCTTCCCTTCCAGCCGGAAAATGTATTCTGAGAGCTTTTCCCCTCTTCTCTGCCCCATCTCTTGAAACTCCGCTAAATGTTGCCAGGGATCTCCTGACAGTCCAAACACTCCGACAGAGAAGCCGAAGGGCGTGCCGCTCTCAAATCGCCCCGCCCCTTAAGCTTTCCACCAATCACTGTCTCTTTTCCTCACCCGAAACTGGCCACATCTCTAACTACCGGGATGCATCCTCAACCCTGGTCTCATATTCATCCTCCCCTTCCGGGGTGGGCCTGGCTCCCGAGAAAATTCTCAGCTTCGGGCGGGGCCCCTCAACCCTTTTCACCAGGGAGGTAATGGCAGCCGCTAACTCGGAGGTCTCAGCCCTAACTGGGAGACGGGTCCTGGCCAAGCCTTCCCACTCCACACCTCCACCCCTGGCTACTGGCACCTCCCCTGGGGCCTGATCTAGCTCCTCCTCCGGCACCTCTTCACTTTTGTCCTCCGGGAGGGTGTGGAGACCCCACGGCCCTGCCTCCCCCTGGACGTGGACTGTCGCTGGTAGTTCTAACGTCATGACGTCGGCACTCGTCCGCACCAACATCCAGCCGGACTCCAGTTCTTTCTCACACCTTCTAGCTACAAGTTCTACCTGCCCAATACCTTTAACCAGACTCAACACTCGCAGCAGTACATCTGCTGGAATGCGATAATCGACCCCATTTAACACACACGCATGATTCACCGGTACCTCCTCCAATTCACACCAATTTACAATCTTAACTCGATCCATCTTCACACCACTTAACGCGACGACTATTACAGCTTTACCGAAAATCCAAATCCAGGACGGTAGCCCCCACTTGTAACGTTCCGTTATATTGGCTTGTATATGTCTAGGGGAAATCCCACCCAGCACCCACCTCAACACTCCCCACAGGGTCAGTTGCCGCCCGAATCAAGCCCAAACATCAATCATCAGCCAGCACACCCAATAAATTTTAACAAGTACCCTTTATAGATATTACTAATTCTATGACATTAATATAAATTCGATACAGAAAGGGAAGTAATGGGGAAAAAAAGGCGCCAACATTTATCAAAGTCCAAGTTCTTCGCGCGAAACCGTTGGAGCGCAATCGAATCCGGACGACCACCGGAGTGATTGACCGGAGCCTCTCCGCACATCCGCCGTCCTCCTCGTCTCTCCTCCGACTCCCCGCCGAAAACCACGTCCCCAGTCATATGATACAGCATTGTATCCGAAAACAAAACGATACGTGACCATCCATTGGTTAATAGCACCCTGCTATCTATAATAACCCAAGCAACTGTCTCGTTCGAGACTTTCTCAGCATTCCCCAGTATAACATAACAAAAGAAGCCATTTTAAATTTAACAAAAAAGACCCCGTACACACCAAACCCCACTCTCCTCCCAGCGTGCAAAAAACTCATGCAAACGGCAACAAAAAAGTGAGTGGAAAAACACAGATTATAAAACACAAGATCAAACGGCATTATTTCAGTACTATTCAGATCAGTGTTCATTAACTGCAGGCCACCCTGATTCCAAAATTGCCCGAAAAGTTGTAAAAAAAAGAGCGAGCAGAACTGTAACACATCATAAAAACTGAATGGAGTCCTTATCTACAATCTGCTTCGATTAAACCTTTGCTCCGGCCCCCATCCACTGGCAGCATTGAGGGAGAGAAAGATCACTGGAACCCAGAGACTTCCCCATGGAAACAGTGAGTGACAGCGAGAACCATCATATGCAGGCACCTCTGGCAGTGGCGAGCCAGAAGTCGCGCACCTCCGCACCTGCCTGCAATAATAACTACAAGAATAATCAATTTTATTTTTTGTTTTTAAGTTTCTTTAATAACCCTATTCATTAATGGTCAGGTTAATATTAACATCATAATAATTTTGCCTTGACTTCAGACACTATTGCAATCAAGTCATTAAAAAATTAAATCTTTCACAATAATACACATTACCAAGTGTTTGTAACAAAAAATCAAGTTTCTAAGTGTATTTGTGGTATTTATACCATTTACATATCTTTATTGTCTAATTGACTGTTCGTGTGTATCTTTATATTAGTTCTTGATCTAAAAAAATACTTATTTTAAACAAAAAGGTTGAACTTGAAAAGAAAAGAGTAAAGAAGCTTGTAAAGATTAACCAGTCAGTTAAAGCTAGACTGAAGCAAGAAATACGAACGAACAGTGAACTCCAAAGAGAATTATACCGGTAGGATATTAACTTTTGTTCTAAATCTCTGTCGTCTAGGCTATTAAGCTTGCACATAACATCGCATTCCAGTATTATTGGTTTCTATCATATATTCCCATGCTTTCAAGAAATGGTTATTTTTTCCCATATCTCTACTCAAGTTCCTCAGCTTGATTTCCAAAGTGGATGATATTTAACCAGTTACTTGAATCTTCCCAAAAATCATTTCAATCAATTATGTCTCCAAGGATCCAGTCCACAAGGCACAAGTCGGTGTTGGACATGGATATAAGAAATAAGAAATAAGAAATTAAATAGACCATAGGACACCATCTAAATAACATCCAGGTAACAGTGTAATTCAGTTTACAAAAATAAAGGTTAAAGATTGGTTTAATTTGTTACATGTACAGTACTGTGCAAAAGTCTTAGACATGTACATACCTAAGACATTAGCACAGCACTGCAGCATATTTTATGTATTGCATTGTACTACTGCCGTTTTAAAAAAAAAACAAATTTCATGACATGTGAGTTATGATGATCCTGACTCTGATCATCATTATTACGTGCTGTGTTATTGTGACAGAGAGGAACATGGTCTCATAACCATGATCATTCTTGCCGAACTTTTCTACAGAAGAACTTTGTCATTGTCTTCTTCTGGGCAGTGTCTTTACAAGATGGGTGACCCCAGACATTGTCAATACTCTTCAGAGATTGTCTGGCTGGCATCAGTGGTCGCATAACCAGAACTTGTGGTATGCACCAGCTGCTTATACAACCATCCACACTTGCTGTCATGGCTTCACTTGACCCTGATTGGGGAGGGGTGGGGGTGGATGCAGCTAAGCAGACGCTACACCTTTCCCAACAGTAACCTGCAGACTAGCAGAGGGAAGGTGCACCTTTAGTAGACACGTATCTCCACTCCACCACCCACTGATTCTGATAAAGGTCTCTATTGTGGGAAGGAGTCATGAAAAGGGGAATTATGTTTGTGAAAAGGCGAAGGTAGAGTGGAGGGAGCAGGAAGCACCAGAGGGATGTTCTGTAATGATCAATAAGCCAATTGTTTTGGAATCAAATTACCTTGTCTGGTGTCTCAGGACTGGGTGTGTGAGCACCCGCGCCACCCCATCCCCATCCCCCCCAATCCCTGGCACTCCTTCTCTGCCACCTATCCTACATCCTTCCGGCCATGCTCCACCCTTGCCATTCCCCATATCCTGTGCTCCCGCTAGATTTACAAACTCGCTCACTGCCCCACTTCGACAAATATAGTATTGTGCAAAAGTCTTAGGCACCCTAGCTATGTTTATGTGTCATGTATATCAAAACATACAGTGAAATGCACCCTTTGCATTAACAGTCAACACAGTCTGAGGGTGTGCTGGGCAGCCTGCAAGTATCATCATGAAGATCCCCACCCACCTTGCTCACGAACTGTTTTCCTCTCTTGCATCAGGGAAGAGGCTACATAGCATCCACACCAGGACCAGCAAACTCAAAAACTGTTACTTTCCCTCAGCAGTAAGGCCGATCAACACCTCCACACCACCCAACCACCCACTACTTTATCATTTTCTGCTAGTCACCTTATGTACAGACACTCCTGTACCTAGCATCACTTTAGATGTACAATCAATCTATGTATATAAGCTATCTTATGTATTTATTTTTTGTTTTTTAATTATTATTGTGTTCGTTATCTTACTGTTTTTATTTCTGCTGCATCAGATCCAAAGTAATAATTATTTCATTCTCCTTTACACTTGTGTACTGAAAGTGATATAAAACAATCTTGAATCTTAAAGCACCAACGTAGCATGCCCACAACTTACTGACCTTAACTTAAATGTTTTGGAATGGGGAGGAAATCCATGCTGTCACGGGAAGAACTACACCTTAGAGACAGCAGCAAGAATTGAACCCCAACCAGGGATCCCTGGTGAAGACATTAGAAAATACTAAAGGTAAAGCAATTGAACTAGTGTAATTTAGACAAAGATTCAGAATAGATGGTTTGCAGAGTGAGTTAGTACAAAGTAATGGAAGCCATCTGGGGAAAAAAGAATTCATGTATAGAAACTGATACACTGTTCCAAAGGCAAAAGTGAGGGGCCTTTATATTATATCACATCATAATATTTTGCAGCACACTGAAATCCAGTGTGAATCAATAAACTTCAGACTAGCCACTGCAACACTTAATTAACCGGAAGTTCAACCAGGTCCATTCAGTCTTTGCACTGATTACTGTACTTGGCTAACATTTAGCATGCTATTTTTTTTCTCTAGGATTAATTTATTTTTGATGATCTCTTCCAGACAAATTTGCATTCTTAGCTGACACTATACTGGAAGTGATTTCCGTCCCTAACTTTTTATCCTGGTCTGATCTCATACATAGCCAAAACTTTACTCCAACTCTTGATATCTGGCTAACACCCTTTCCCCTACAACCATGGACCTACTCACTCAGTCCATGATTACCAGACCCTAAAGTCCAAATCACTCACTCAATGCCACTGTTCAACCCACTACAACCACTATGAAATCTCTGTCCACTTTCATGGCATCCAACATCGCCCCATCTCTTGGTTACCATTTTGACGCTGATAATCTTAGACCATTATTGATCCTAGGCAGACTGGCAGTGCCCAGCAGCCACAACAGGTATACATTTTCAAATCCTTTCACATCATAACTGAAGTCTGAAGCCCTGCAGCATCATTCAATATTTTCCAATTAAAAGGTCAAGGAGAGCAAAACAAAATTGTGAGAAAGATCGAAAGGGAGATTCATTTATTAAACAGGAATATTATGGAAAGTATTAGCCATAAATGGATGACATTAAGTAAATTAGCTCATAAATATAAAGTTATGAAGCTTATTAAGCCTACCTCATGCCCCCTGCAACTTAATGGATTTCTGTCTCCATCCCAGATCTAACCAGGGTCTTCAACCTGAAATGTTACCTGTTTCTCTTCCAAATGATGCATCCTGTCCTGTTGAATATATCCAGCGTCTGCAGATTTTGATGAATTTTTAAATTAATGAGCTCAATTAATTCCCCAGCTTTCTATGGAGGATTTTCAACTGTTGTTTCTGTGTCACAACTGCTGACTTCTGTATGCAATCTGTTCATTCAGTATTTTCGTCTATTGGACAACATCAACATCCTTTTAATCTTCACTTCTGACTCTGTTTGGAAGCAAAGGATACACAACTTTGCGACAAACAAAGAACAGGAATCACCCACCGAATCAATTCACATTTTAATCATCCTTTCTATATCAAACTTCAGATTTGCCCCCTGCCAAACTTTCTACAGATGTTGATATTCCTTCTATCCACCTCCACTCCATCCCCAATTCTCCTGAAATCTTGTATCCATCATTAGTTAAACGTGAACTTATCTCCATTAATGCCCTGACAAAAGTAAATAACAATTAGCTAATTTAATATACGAATCTATGATCAACCTTTTAAGTTTCCATGGAAAACGGACTTTGCTGAAATCAACTTCCAAAATTTTCTGAGATCCAAATATTAAAAGACAGTTAGACTTAATGTATATCAAAGTTGGTTAAGAGCTTTCAAAAGTACTAAAAATGCTTTCCCAATTAAGTTGTTTTCAAGATATTAATTGGCTTTTAGATGCTAAACCAAATCTTTTAAGTGAGTTTTTCTTGATCGATAGTACCATTAATTAAATGGTAAAAATCACCTAAAATAAAAAAAAATATTATTTTGGTATGGAAATGAAAATGTCTCTTAACAGCTGTCTTTTTCTTCCTAGTTACTTCCTGTTGTACTTCTTTGTGATTGTTCTCTGCATCCATTTTTATATCCATGAAATCTAATTTTTTTTTTCTTTTGGCAGATTATTTCTGCCTTGAAGACAGAGATCATACTAGTGAAGGATATGTTAAGAGAATGTAAAATCAGATTAAGCTTGCAACTACAGGCAGATTTCAGTGCTTGATTATATTTACTATACAGAATGAGAACACTCTTGAAGACTACCAAAAAGAAGCTGAAACAAAATGAAGTTAGACTGATCAACTCCCATATCAACGGAAATGAAGAACTGGACCATGAACAAAATGAAACAGCAGACACTGTTAGCACACTGAAGAGGAAGGTGAGGTTGGTTTGCATGCCGGGTGTATTGATGATGTCTTTCCTAGACATAATGCATCACTTCAATTCTGTAAATCACTGTAGCTTTGAGTCATAGCGCAGTCACACTTTTGCTTATCCATCAGCAGGCGGCAATCAACATGAGAGGTCATTTCGTTGGTGACGCAGCACAAGGTTTAAAAATAGTTCGGCTTTTTGACGGGCTGCAGTCAGCGCAGGAGGTCATTTGTTGGTGATACAGTGTGAGGTTTCAAAGGAGCTTGGATGCTTAACGCTCCTTGGCAGACTGCAAACAGAGCTGGGCCAATAAAAAGACGAGAGATGTAAGCAGTGCAGCAGTGGGTGGGCCAGTGTTGGTGTTCAGGCTTCGCTCAACAGGCTTGGGCAAGCACAGATGCAGGTTCTAAGTAATTTTATAATAAGTATGTTTTCCTGTTAGTACATAACTAGTGCACTGAGAATGGGTCCAGAGGTAGTGGTATGTACTTTGTGTGAGCTGTAGGAAGTCTGGGAGACCACCTGCCTCCATGATAACCACATCTGCATGATGTGCACTGAGCTCCAGCATCATAGAGACACTGTTAAACAACTGGAGCTGCAGTTGGATGATCTTAGATTCTTAGCAGAAAATTAGGTAATAAATAGAAGCTACAGGGAGGTAGTTACCCCTAAGTTGCAGGAGGCAGGTACCTGGGTGAGTGACAGGAGAGGGAAATGGAATCAGCAGCCAATGCAGAGGTCCCCCGTGGCTGTTCCCATCAATAACAAATATACCACTTTGGATGCTGTTGGGGTGGGCAGCGGAACTTACCTGGAGAAAGCTGTAGCAACCAGGTCTCTGGCACGGAGTCTGTCTCTGTGGCTGAAAACAAGGGGGATGAAGAGAAATGCAGTAATCATAAGAGATTCCATAATTGGAGGAGCAGAAAGCAGATTCTGTAGACATTAAAGATGGTTTGTTGCCTCCCAGGTGCAAGGGTCAGTCAGGGATGTCTCTGATTGGGTTTACTGCATTCTAAAGGGAATGGTGAACAGCCAGAATCCATGTTACATATTGGTACCAATGACATAGATACGAAAAGGGAGGAAGTTTTAAAGAGAGAATAAAGGGACTTGGGCAGAAAGCCGAAAAGCATGACCTCCAGGGTAGTTACCTCTGAGTTGCAGCCTGTGCCACGTGCCAGTGAAGGTAAAAATAGGATAATCTGGTGATGAATTGGTGCAAGGACAGGGTCTCAAAATTCTGGATCCTTGTGTCTCTTCTGGGGAAGGTATGACCTGAACAAAAAACATGGGTTACCCCTGAACCCAACAGAGACCAATATCCTTGCAAACAGGTTTGCTAAAGCTGTTGGGAATGGTTTAAACTAATTTGGCTTTGGCAGCGGGATGGGAAACGGGGTGACAAAGCTGAGTAAGGGGCAGTTGGCATACAACTAGATACAGTGTGTAACGAGATTGTGAGGAAGGAAAGACAGATAATAGGGTAAAATTGCAGTTAGTGGGGTGAGTTGAAGTGTGCACAGGGGGCTAAAATCAAAAAGGGTGTGAATACAGGACTGAAGGTGTTATATTTGAACGCACTCAGTATACGGAATAAGGCTGGAGATCGGCAAGATCATTGTGAGCATCTGAGTTGTGGCTGAAACAAGATCATAATTGGGAGGATAACATTCAAGGATACACGTTGTATTGAAAGGACAAGGTGGGTAAGTAGGCAGAGAAGATGGGGTGGCTCTGTTGTTAAAAAATGAAATCAAATCCTTAGAAAGAGGTGACATAGGATCAAAAGAATGCTTGTGGGAAGAGTTAAGAAATAGCAAGGGTAAAAAGACCCTAATAGGAGTTATATACAGGCCTCCAAATAGTAGCCAAGATGTGGGCTACAAATTATGACAGGAGATAGAAAAGACATGTTAAAAGGGGTGTATTTCAATAGGCAGATAGGTCAGTGCTCGATTCCAAGAGAGGGGTTTGGTAAAATGCCCAGGAGATGGCTTTTTAGAGGTGCTTTTGGTTGAGCCCACTAGGAGAACAGCAATTTGGGATTGAATGTTATGTAATAACCCAGGTTTGATTAATGAGCTTAAGGTAAAAGAACCCTTGGGGGATAGTGACCATATTATGATAGACTTCACCCTGCAGTTTGAGAAGGAGAAGCTAAAGTTGGATTTATCAGTGGAGTAAAGGGAATTACAGAGGCATGAGAGGGAAGCTGGCCAAAGTTGATTGGAAGGGAGCACTAGCAGGGATGTTGGCAGAACAACAATGTGTGGTGTTTCTGGGGGAGATTAGGGTGGTGCAGGAAAGATACGTCCCAAAGATGAAGAAGTATTCTAAAGGGGCAGCAAAGGCAAGCATGGCTGACAAAGTCAAAGACAGCATAAAAGTGAAAGAGAGGGCATATAATATAGCAAAAATTAGTGGGAATGTAGAGGATTGGGAAGCTTTAAAAACCAATAGCAGGCAACTAAAGAAAGCCATAAGGAGAGAAAAGATGGAATGTGAAGGTAAGCGATGATACAAAAGTTTTTCTCTGAAATATAGAGAGAGGTGAGAGTGGGTATCAGACCACTGGAAAGACCATTAGACATAGGAGCAGAATTAAGCCATTTGGCCCATCAAGTCTTCTCCACCATTCAATCATATCTGATCATTTTTTTCCCTGATCAGCTCCACTCCTCTGCCTTCTCTCTGTAACCTTTGATGTCATGGCCAATCAAGAACCTATCAATCTCTGCCTTAAATACACCCAATGACCTGAGCTCCACAGCTGCCTGTGGTAACAAACTCCACAAATTCACCACCCTCTGACTAAAGAAATTTCTCCGCATCTCTGTTTTAAATGGACGCTCCTCTGTCCTGAGGCTGTGCCCTCTTGTCCTAGGCTCCCCCACCATGGGAAACATCTTTTCCACATCTAAAAAGGCTTTAATGAGATTTCCCCCCTCATCCTTTAAATTCCAGTGAGTACAGGCCCAGAGCCGTTTAACCTTCCTCATATGATAATCCCGGAATCATCCTTGTGAACCTCCTCTGAAAGCTGTCCAATGCCAGCACATCTTTTCTTAGATAGATGAGGAGCCCAAAGCTATTCACAGTACCTCAAGGTGAGGCCTCAGTGTCTTATAAGGCCTCAGCATCACATCCTTGCTCTTGTATTCTAGACCTCATGAAATGGATACCAGCATGGCATTTGCCTTCCTCACCACTAACTCAATCTGCAAGTTAACCTTTGGGCTGTTCTGCACAAGGACTCCCAAGTCCCTTTGCATCTCAAATTTTTGGATTTTCTCCCCATTTAGAAACTAGTCTGCACATTTATTTCTGCTACCAAAGTGCATGACCGTGCATTTTCCAACATTGTATTTCATTTGCCACTTTCTTGCCCATTCTCCTAATCTGTCTTGAGTCCTTCTGCAGCCTTCCTGTTTCCTCAATACTACCTGCCTCTCCACCAATCTTCATTTAATCTGCAAACTTGGCAACAAAGCCATCTAAATCATTGATTTACAGCATAAAAAGCAGTCTCAACATCAACCCCTGTAGAACACCACTCGTCAACTGGCAGCCAACCAAAAAAGGATCCTTTTATTCCCACTTGCTGCCTCCTACCAATAGGTCAATGTTCTAACCATGCTAGTAACTTTACTATAATACCATGGGCTCTTAACTTGGTAAGCAACCTCAAGTGTGGCACCTTGTTAAAGGCCTTCTGAAGATCCAAACATACAACATCAACTGAATCCCCTTTATCCATCCTTGTAATATCCTCAAAGAATTCCAACAGGTTCATTGGGCAAGATTTTCCCTTAAGGAAACCATGCTGACTTTGTCCTAACTTGTTCTATGTCACCAAGTACTCCATAACCTCATCCTTAACAATTGACGCCAGCATCTTCCAACCACTGAGATCAGGCTAACCAGTCTATAATTTCCTTTCTTCTGAATTCCTCCTTTCTTAAACAGTGGAGTGACATTTGCAATTTTTCAGTTCTCCGGAACTATGCCAGAGACCAATGATTCTTGAAAATGATACTGGAGAGGTAGTAATGAGAGACAAAGGACTTGTAGACGGGCTTAATAAATAACTGAGAAGAATACCAGAAATGTGAGACTTGTCAGGAGAGCAGAAGTGAGTGTAGTTGTGATTACTAAGGAGAAGGTGCTTGGGTAGCTGAAAGGTCTGAATGTAGATAAGTCACTTCGACCAGCTAGACTACACCCCAGGGTTTTGAAAGAGCTGGCTGAGGAGTTTGTGGTTTGTGGAGGCATCAGTAGTAATCTTTCCAGGATCACTAAATTCTGGAATGGTTCCTGAGGACAGGAAATTGCAAATGTCACTCTACTCTTTAAGAAGGGAGGGAGGCAGAAGAAAGATAAAATTATAGGCCATTTATCCTAACTTCAGTGGTTAGAAAGATGTTGGAGTTTATTATTAAGGAAGAAGTTTTGGTGTACTTGGAAGCATACAATAAAGTAGGCCAAGGCATGATTTTCTAAAGGGGAAATCTTTTCTGACAGATCTGTTGGAATTCCTTGAAGAAATAATCGGCATGATAGACAAAGGAGTTGGTGGATGTTTATGCAGATTTTCAGAAGGTCTTTGACGACGTGCTGTACGTGAGGCTGTTTTAACAAGTTAAAGCCATGGTATTACAGGAAAGGTACTAATATGGATAGAAGATTGGCTGATTGGCTGCAAAGAGTGGGAATAAAGCAGGCCTATTCTAGTTGCCTGACTGTGGCTAGTGGTGGCTACAAGGGTCAGTGTTGGGACCACTTCTTTACATGATAACTGTCAATGACTTGGATGAAGGAATTGATGGCTATGTGGTGAAGTTTACAGATGATACAAGGATAGATGGAAGGGCAAGCAGTGTTGAAGAAGAAGGGTGTTTGCAGAAAGACTTGGTGGATAGGGCAAAATAGCAACAGATAGAACATAGCATATGGAAGTGCATGATCATGCGCTTTGACACAAGCAGTAAAGGTATGGACTATTTTTTAAATGGGGAGAAAACTAAAAAATCAGAGGTGTGCAAATGGACTTGGGAGTTCCCACATAAGATTCCCAAAGGGTTAACTTGCAAGTTTAGTTGGTGGTAAGGAAGGGAAATGCAACGTTCACATTCATTTTAAGAGGACGAGAATACAAAAGTACGGATGTAATGCTGAGGCTTTATAAGGCATTGGTGAGACCGCACTTGGGAGTATTGTGAGCAGTTTTTGGCCCCTTATTGAAGAAATGATGTGCTGGCATTGGAGAGGGTCCACAGGAGGTTCATGAGAATGATCCAAACAAAGAAAGGGTTAACATATAAGGAGCATTTGATGGATCTGGGACTGTCTTGTTGTTTATAAAAATTAGGGAGGATCTCATTGAATATTGAAAGGCCTAGATAGAGTGGACGTGGAGAGGATGTTTCCTATATTTGGGGAGACTAAGAGCAGAGGTTACAGCCCAGAATTGATGGGCATCCATTTCGAACAGAGATAAGGAAAAAATTCTTTAGCCAAAGGATGGTGAATCTGTAGAATTCATTGCCAAAGACTGCTATGCAACTTAAGGCAGAGGTTGATGCGATCTTGATTAATCACAACATCAAAAGTTACGGAAAGAAGGCGTGAGAATGGGGCTCAGAGGGATAATAAATCAGCCGTGATGGAATAGGTCAAATGACCTTATTATTTTCCCATGCCCTTCTTATGTTTCCTCACTGGGAAGACCAGCACTTCATTGTCCACAATTCCTCCAGTGAGTCCCAGGCCAGGAGGAAGCAGTGCCATTTTTCACATGAAATTGAACATAAATATGAATCACTCCAAATTGTCCTTTTTACCAATAAAATCAAATGTGGATTGACAAAGCCCTACAAGCATGTAGTGCATTTTACTGTCAGAATAAAACAACAAGGTGAGGACATCAATACTGCTTTCAAAATCTTGCACATTCTGGTTCTAAAAGAAGTGGTTGTTTTTTAAACTGTTAATGGAAATGACAGGCCATCTATTTGACCCAACCATTAATTTCCCAGAGGAGCAAAGAGTTCTAATCTGTTTTCATGAACAAAACCACACTTGTTATTCTACATTGCTTCTGTATTTTTGCACGCATGGTAGTGATGTGTACTGCAACTTTTCTACTGCTATTGAATGATTTCTGTAATTTGGAAACCCAAAGTATAGATGTAACATCAATAATCTCTTGCCACTATTTTTAAGATTTTTGATTTTTAAATGTTTGATTAACCTGAAACTTTCTGTTCTTAGTGTTTTCTTCCCCACACACATTATTATCATTATTCATTTTTTCTAGTGTTGAAATATGCTCTCCAAACTTCTATTCTGCCTTTCTTTTTCATTCTACCATAATATCAATATTATTTTGTTGCAAGCGTACCTTTGAATTATTAACCATCCTTGTGGTTTGGTGTGCCTAGAAATTTAGATATTAAGATGCTTTTTCACATAAATGATGCCTGTTTCTATTCTCAGTGAGAAGGAAGATTACCCGGGGGAGGGGAGGGGTGTGGAGAAACAAGCTTTCCCTTTACAAAAATGTACGCTTGTTAAGTATTACCAAATAAAATCTCAATTTGTCAGTAAAATAGCTTACATTTCGAATCAATGTAAGAATACGAAAAAGAATCAGGATGCAATTTATATGGTAATAATCCAGAAATGTAAAGCAGTGTAGTTTATTACAATTACTAAAGCTGTTTTGAACTTTAATATTTTAATTTATCTGTCTGTTTTACTAAGATTCATGAATTGTCCCACCAACTTGAAGGAGCATCTGCAAAATGCAAGCATCTGGAATCAACAAATGAAGAACAAATCAAGGCAATGCATTTTCTACAAAAGAGTCATGATCATCTGGAGCAAAGGAAACAGCAGCTAGAGGAGGAAATATTGCACATGAAAACTCAGGCTGAAACTCAAAGCAGTTACTTGAAGAGCTA
Organism: Mobula birostris; assembly: GCF_030028105.1. Classification (NCBI taxonomy): domain Eukaryota; kingdom Metazoa; phylum Chordata; class Chondrichthyes; order Myliobatiformes; family Myliobatidae; genus Mobula; species Mobula birostris. The sequence continues at coordinate 19,216,950 of NC_092378.1, forward strand.
CAAGAAGAAAATGAAGAAACAAGCTCGGAAGGAAGTAATACAGAAGATGGAAGAAGTTAATACATTTTTGAAAGTAAGATACCTTACAATTTAAGTTTGAACATAAATAACTCATGGGAAATGAACAGGTTCCTAGTATCTAAAGTTTAACTCGTCCAATTATTAAAAAAAATTATGGAAGTCTGCAATACATAATTATAATACAGCTGATTGGAAAATCTTTGTGACATATGAAAATTGAATTTTAGTGTCACTATAAACACTTAAATATATTTATAGACTGGAATTTGTAAATGCTGAGGCTAATAAGTTGGGCAGCAAACTCTAGTGAGCATAATTGCTTCTGCATGAATTGTTCCATGGTATGTACATCACAAATGCTTTTTCATTAAGGTGTATTGAACAATGTTCAGTTCTAGTCACCTCATTATAAGAAGGATATGGAAACTTTAGAGAGGGTGCAGAGTTGATTTACGGACTTGATTTAGAGAACAAATCTTATGAGGGTAAGTTGAGCAAACTAGGACTTTTGTTTTTGGAGTGAAGGAGTTTGAGAGGTAAATTGATGGAGGTGTACAGAATAATAAGAGGCATAGATCAAGTGAATAGCCAAGGGCAGAAATGGCTAATATGAATGGGAGTAGTTTTAAGGTAATTGGAGGAAAGTGTTGGGGGCGGGGAGTCAGAAGAAATGTTTTTACACAGAGAATGCCAGGGTGATGGTAGAAGTAGTACCATTGTTTAAAACCCCAGTTTGATCTTAGAGTAAGTTAAAAGGCCAAGACAGCATCATGGGCCAAAGGGCCTGTACTGTGTTCTATGCAATAAGTATTAATAGCGTTAAATTACTTTAGTACCAAGTATTAGCTTTTCCAGATATGGAATTTCATACCTTTGACATTTAATATCTTTGACTATTAACGTTGGAGACATTTTTATGACATCTTGCTTTACTTTTTCTTTCTCTTTTAAACGTCAAAGGCAGAAGTCTATGCCAAACATATCACCCTTAACTTTGAATTCAGTGTTGGTTACGTTAGTTTATTGAGCTCAGTAGCATGGAAAAATAATTGTCTTGTGTTTGACATTCCATGGACTCAAATTTGCCACCCACCTGCAATGGTGTCAGTCAAAATGCAATTTGTCAGATTAGTGCTGCTTTTCCGATATAAAACATTATGGAAAAGATGTTTCTTGATTTATGTGTCTTAAATTATTGTTTATTTTGCACGGTATTTAACTCAAAGGTCCAGTGAAAGAATAATTTCTAGATCTGAGAGTTAATACTATTCATGGTAAACATGAACACTGTTGAAGCTTAAACTATAAAAAGCATGAGTGCAATTCACAAACAATACCTCCTGTGCAAAACACATAGTAAAATAAGACAGAAGGACTGCAAAGCAATATTTGATGTCACTAGAGCTACCTAAATACAAACGTATATTTTTGCCACAAACAAGTGATCCACTGGTGTAAAGTAGCCTCAGAATCTAATTACTGATAACTTAAGTACTCAGTGTCTTATATTTTAATGTTAAATGACCAATCATTTCCAGAAACTTTGTTATGATGTAATATTTAATAGTTCACTCCTCTGTTAAGATCCATCGAGTCTCCAGTGAAACTTTGGAGGAAATTAAAGCTTCAAATGCCCTTTCATCTAGATATGAACTGGAACAGAGAAACACCGAGACCTAGAATGGGAGCTGAATAAGTTTAGAACTTCACAACAAGAGATTCTGAAACTTAAAGGACCTGCAGGGAAGGAAATTGAAAGAAACAAAGAGTTGCATTCACTACAATCTAAACCATGTGAATCCATTGCAGCACAGCTTAATGGGTAAGATTTTTGAAAGACTGTTTTCCATAGACCTCAATGGTTCATAGCATACACCAACAGAATCAACAAACTCATTCGTAAGGCTAAATGATGTTGTGGGGATGGAACTGGACTCTCTCACGGTGGTGTCGTCTGAAAAGAGGATGCTGTCTAAGTTGCATGCCATCTTGGACAATGTCTCCCATCCACTACAGAATATACTGGTTGGGTACAGGAGTACATTCACCCAGAGACTCATTCCACCGAGATGCAGCACAGAGCGTCATAGGAAGTCATTCCTGCCTGTGGCCATCAAACTTTACAACTCCTCCCTTGGAGGGTCAGACACCCTGAGCCAATAGGCTGGTCCTGGACTTATTTCATAATTCACTGGCATAATTTACATATTACTATTTAACTATTTATGGTTCTATTACTATTTATTATTTATGGTGCAGCTGTAACGAAAACCAATTTCCCCCGGGATCAATAAAGTATAACTATGACTAAAGATGAAGCCACACTCAGGTTGGAGGAACAACACCTTATATTCCGTCTGGGTAGCCTCCAACCTGATGGCATGAACATTAACTTCTCAAGTTTCCCTAATCCCCCAACTCCCCCTCATACCCCATCCATTATTTACTTATTTTTCTTTTTCACTCTCTCTCTCCCTCCTTTTTCTTCCTCTGTCCCTCTCACTATATCCCTTGCCCATCCTCTGGGCTTCCCCCCCCACTTTTCTTTCTCCCTAGGCCTCTCATATCCCTTTTGCCTATCACCTGTCCAGCTCTTGGCTCCATCCCTCCCCTCCTGTCTTCTCCTATCATTTCAGAACTCCCCCTCCCCCTCCCACCTTCAGATCTCTTACTAGCTCTTCTTTCAGTTAGTCCTGATGAAAGGTCTTGGCCCGAAACGTCGACTGTACCTCTTCCTAGAGATGCTGCCTGCCCTGCTGCATTCACCAGCAACTTTTATGTGTGTTGCTTGAATTAATTGGATAACTTTGATCATGATTATTAACAGCAGCTGCTATACAAAAAGCCTATGAAAGCTAAGCACTTATCAGCAAGATGATAAAAAGAAATGAAGTCAGAAAGAGGGGAAGTAGGCATTCTTTGATTTAAAAAAATATATATCCTGAGATGCTCTGCAGCAGTGTTTATGCAATTAACATATTCTGTAATTGCAAACTAGTAGAATAGACCTTCCTATGTTTCTTTTATTTGTGACTATAAATGAATTCTAGAACTTTAATGTTTACTGAAAGTGATTTCAGACTAAAAGCTGCCAGGTCATGAGTGAATTTTTACATTTTGGACTCTAAAGTCTTAAAAGTAGGTTGGATGACCTAGTTCAGCTGTATCTTCAATATTCCCCGCAGTGTTTAAGGAAGATCAGAATTAAAGTTTGAAACTCATTCGTATCCAACACGGAAAGAAAAACTAGTGCAGGCTGTTCTAAATGTCAACAAATTTTCTTATTTAACTTTAATTAAGTGCCTCAGCATAGCAATGATGAGGTATACTCACCATCCATGCATGCTCATTATTTCCGTGATTATTACAAATACAGCGGCTTCTGGTCAATTGGGACACATTGGGACAAGTACATTTTGGCCTCATTAAGTGGCTGTCCCAATTATCTAAAGATACATGGAAATAGTTAAAAAGGTATAAAAGAAGACAAACTACCATTTAACTGAGTAACAATTTAAACTTTATACTTTATTGTCGCCAAACAATTGATACTAGAACGTACAATCATCACAGCGATATTTGATTCTGTGCTTCCCGCTCCCTGGATTACAAATATTAAATATTAAAAATAGTAAATATTAAAATTTTAAATTATAAATCATAACTAGAAAATAGAAAAATGGAAAGTAAGGTAGTGCAAAAAAACCGAGAGGCAGGTCTGGATATGTATTGAAATGTAATACAGAACAAACTAGAACACTACCAATACTACTAGAGTACTATAAAACTGTATTAGTTTCTAATAGTTATCGATGGAGGAATTCATTCAGTGTACACTGCCATGTTCTTTGGATTGACTGAACTAAATCAAAAACACCCAGTCTAGAAATGGACTACCTTCATAAAATGCTTTTGGTGATTGCATTTTCCAAATTTTCATTTTTATTGTAACTTTCAAGATGAATCTTGATACCTTCAAATTCTTTGCAATTAATTTAATATTGATTAAAATCTCTGAATTTTCTAACTTGAAGTAGTGAAATCATTTCATTTTCATTCCTGGCCGATTCTAGCATCTCTAAACTGGAATACATGAAACTGCAGTGAGCAAAACAATTCTGAATTGTCCTACTACATATTTCTGTGACAAAAATCACTTCTTTTTGAATACAAACACACAACTGTTCACTCTTAGGCACAGTGTAGTGTCTTAATGGCCGTGCAGGTGCACGTGGATGACGCAAATTAGAAACAGTTTGGCAGCAATTTCTGGTACCAATTAAGTAGTGTCCCAAATAAACGAAGGAAATCCTGCTAATTTCTTGATTTGTTTTTGTTCTTTAAGAATTGTCCAAAATAAGTGGCTGCCCCAATTAGCCGGAATCCACTGTACTGACTTCTATCTAGCTGTCAATATGAGAGATTTTATATTTATTAATGAACAGCTTACGTCAAAGCCAACGTACACATGGAGCCTTTGAGTTAAGTAGCTTATTAGAAATGTATATATTAGTCACTGTTTCCTCTATTTTCTTTCTGCAGATCGAATGAAAGTTTGGCAGAAGCCACATTTGGGCTGGTTAAAGAAAGTTTTCATTCAAAATCGTTGACAGGTGATAGCAATGAAAATAAAAGTTTAACCACAACATGCACTCAGAATAGGAGCCATCTGCAAAGTAGATTGGGTAATGGCAGTGACTTGGAAATTTCCCACAAAGATATAGGAAGTAACTTAAATCCTTGAATGGAAAATCCATAAAAATTACTGGATATAGCCCTGTCCAACATAGGTAAAGCTCTCCCATTGAGCACATTCTACACAGAGCGCTACTGCAGGAAAGTAGCATTCATCATCGGGGGTCCCTACCACCCAGGTCATGCTTTCTTCTCACTGTTGCCATCAGGAAGAAGGTAAGTGAGCCTCAGGAGTCACACCACCAGGTTCAGCAACAGTTATTACCCCTCAACCACTAGAACAACTTCACTCAACCTCAAAATCACTAAACTATTCCCACAACTTAAGGAATAACTCTCAGGGACTCTTTGTGTCATGTTTTTGGTATTTATTGCTTATTTATTTATTTCCTATGTAACACCCTGGGAAAGGTTTATTACTTATTTTTTTCTTTTTTTGTATTTGCAGTTTGTTGTCTTTTGCAACTTGATTGCTTGTCCATCCTTTGAAATTGAAAGAAACAAAGAGTTGCATTCACAGCAATTTGAACCATGTGAATCCATTGCAGCACAGCTTCATGGGTAAGATTTTTGAAAGATTGTTTTCCCTAGACCTCAATGGTTCAAATAGGTAAATATTCAATACATGATGTTGAACTATCTTGAGCAAATTATTCAGGGATTAAAAACATGGATTATATGTTTTTTTGTTTTTAAACAGAAATCCAAGTAAAACTACGGTTTGTATAGCTAACTGGATAATGAAATCCCCCTCTGTGTTAATATGCACAATGCCCTATTATCTAGTATTCCAGTCTTTGCTAAATATCAAAAATATACTTGAGTACCCATGGTTACTAGTTGCTTATTGTGGTTTGATATACTGCTTCTGGTTTGATCACATAACATCCACAAATGGTATTGAAATAATTGGATAACTTTGATCATGATTATTAGCAGATGCTGCTATACAAAAGGGTTATGAAAATTAACAAGATGATAAAAGGAAACAAAGGTTTCAAATGTATATTTAATGCCAGAGAAATGTATACAATATACATCCTGAAATGCTTTTTCTTCACAACCATCCATGAAAACAGGAGTGCCCCCAAAGAATGAATGACAGTTAAATGTTAGAACCCCAAAGTCCCCCCCCAGCTACCCTCCCTCCTGCGTGTAAGCAGCAGCAAAGCAACGATCCCCCGTCCCCCGACCAGCAGAAAAAAAGCATTGGCACCCACCACCGAGCACTTAAGCCTGCAGCAAAGACACAGACTTGCAATACCCCAAAGACTGCTCGTTCACCCTCAAAGAGGGGAAGCAGGCATTCCTTGATTTTAAAAAAGTATCCTGAGATGTTCTGCAGCAGTGTTTATGCAATTAACATATTCTGTAATTGCAAACTGTAGTAGAATAGACCTTCCTATATTTCTTTTATTTGTGGCTATAAATGAATTCTAGAACTTTAATTGTTAACTGAAAGTGATTTCAGCTGAAAAGCTGCAAGGTCACAAGTGAAATTTTACACTTTGGGTTCTACACTCTCAACAGTGGGTTTGTGTAGTAGGTTGCGTTGGTCATTTTTTTTATTGTTAATAATTTTATTGCAAATAAGTCTTAATTCTTGACTAAGGTTTGAGAGTCAACGAATGATTTATTGTAAACATCTTTCATTTGAATATGGACTGAGTCAATGAATGCTTTTTATTACGTAAATAACTTTATTTTGTAATATTTCTGAATAAAGTATTTTTGAAAAAAAAAAGACCCAAACCAATTTGAATATCCAGGAAATGTAGTAATAAGGGTATAAGCATACCAAAATAACTTAAGCCTAATTTACTATCATAAAACAGAAAGCACAAATAAACCTCTAAATACTACATAGTAAGTTTCAAAGATTCCACGGCTTACAATTCTCAGCTGCCATTTGATTGTCGCCGTTGTCGGGGGAGCTCCAAATTCTGACTGGTGAAATAACCTTGTGTCCATCCTACACGATCCTCGGTCTAGGGGGAAGGCCCAAGAACTGAGCGATAGGTGCCTCAATAATGGCTGATTTATACTTCTGAATAGGCTCTACGCCGTAACCCACGTCATTGTAAGCATTTATGTTTGTGCGTTGGTGTGTCTGCGTCGCTCTGCAACTCACCGCCAAAACGCTAGTTGGCGGTGGGGTTTCTATGCCACAGCGTTGAGTTTCTTTGTGTATTTCAAACAATGGCAAATGAAACTGAGCGCATCATGTTGGACTTGGAGCTAATAAATGTTGAACAAGAGTTACTTTTATTGAAAATACTGCAAGGCAGAAAAGAGAGAAGACGTCGGAGGAGATGGTGTGTACTACCATTGAACGGATTGAGGCAGGAGGGTGAATTTTCTGTGCTTGTCCGGCCACTGAGAGATATGGACGAGGAAATGCGTTTCAAATATTTTTGGATGTCGGCAGGTAGATTTGACAACTTGTCGAGAAGAAGCAATGGGAAATGTGTAGAAGGAAATGCAATGCTACCAAGCGGACGAATCACAGTTGTTGCGGTATGTGTCGCCGCAACACATAGTTACATTTTTGGGGAGGTGCGTGTCAGGCTACGTTGTAGGGTACACGGCTGCGCCGTACCTATGGTGTAGATTCGATGCAGAAGTATAAATTGGTATCAAGTAGGGATTTAATCTGAAGCATTGAGAGACACGCAGAGACAGATTAATTCTTTGGTCTTTTGTTCTGATGCTACCAAGTGCCTGAAACTAAGAACAAATCCTGAGCCTATTAATAAACACTTAACAAATCTGAGGTGTAAGAATATAACTGCTATTAACAAACATTTAACTAATCTACAGTTATAAACGTGTACAGGCACCTTGCATGCTGCAAGTTTACAAAGAGCCGAAGTGTTTTTGGAATTGTTCTTGTGATATTTTTACTAAATTTAATACAGCACAGCACATTTGGATGACCTAGTTCAACTGTGTCTCCAATATTCCCTACAGTGTTTAAGGAAGATAAAATTAAAGTTTGAAATTCATTCCAAACTAACACAAGAAAAACTAGGGCAGTCTGTTCCAAGTAGTAACAAATTCCCTTGTTTAACTTTACAGCACAGAAATGAGGAAGTCTACTGACCATCCATACATGCTCATTATTTCCATAATGATTACAAATACAGTGGATTCTGGTTAATTGGGACACATTTTGGCCTAATTAAGTGGCTGTCCCAATTAGCCAAAGACGCATGGAAATTGTTAAAAAGTTATTTGAAAAAAGACAAACTATGAGTAACAATTTATGGATTTAAATGAAATACAAAATAGATTAGAACACTACCAATACTATAAAACTGTGTATTAGTTCCTTTTAGTTATCAGTGGCGGAATTCATCCAGTGTATGCTGCCATGTCCTTTTGATTGACTGTAAATGAACAAAAATCAGCAAAGACACCTAGTGCAGATAATGGACTGCCTACATGTAATGCTTTCGGAGATTGCATCTTCCAGACCTCCATTTCTATTGTAACGTTCAAGATGAATGTTCAAATTCCTCGTGGTTCCTAACTTGTTGAAGTCGTGACATTGTTTCATTTTCACTCCTGGCCATTTCTGGCATCCCAAGCCAGAAAGCATGAAACTGCAGTAAGTAAAGCAATTCTGAATTGCTTTATTCCAGGCAACAAAAATCACTACCTTTTGAACACAAACACACAACTGTTCACTCTAAGCAAGGTGTAGTAGTATTTAACAACCACTTAAGTGCATGTGAGTGGAGCTACTTAGAAATTGTTTGGCAACAATCTCCTGTCCCAATTAAGTGGAAGTGTCCCAAATAAACAAAGGGAATCCTGGCTAATTTCTCAATTCTTTAAGAATTATCCAGAACAAGTGGCTGCCCCATTAAATCAGAATCCACTGTACTGACTTTCAGCTATTAATATGAGACAAATTCAGAGATTTTAAACAATATTAAATCAATTATTGTACATGTTTGTCAAAGCCAACTTACACATGGAGCCTTTGAGTTAAGTAGTTTATTAGAAGTTTATAGACTAGTCACTGTTGTTTTTATTTTCTTTCTGCAGATCCAATGAAAGGTTAGCAGAAGGCACAACTGAGCTGCTTAAAGAACACTTTTGTTCGAAATCATTGATTGGTGATAGCTTTAGAATTGAAAGTTTAACCACATGGGCTCAGAATGGGAGCCATCTGCAAAGTAGATTGGGTAATGGCAGTGGCTTGAGAATTTCCCATAGAGATATAGGAAGTAACTTAAATCGAGAAGAGGATGAACTGCTTCCCAGCAGAAAAGTAGAGTCATACCTTTCTGAGGTCAGTAGTTACCAAAATATACTTCATATGATTCAATTTTTATTGCAATAGATTCTACATTTGTCACTAATGGTAACATTTATACCAGTAACTTGGTAAGAACTTTTCTCTGCAGTGTTAGATACCCTATTTTTTTCGTAGTTCAAAACAATAATAAACAATCTATTTACACAGCACAGACTTTCACATTACTAGTCAGAAGTAAAACCTGCTGCTGAATAGCCAATCACATTCAACAAATTCCAAGAAAAGAAATAAAATTTGTATAATATTTTAGTTAACTGAGTGTTGAGTGGTGTCACAACTGCAATCTCTCACTCAATGTCAGCAAGACCAAGGAGCTGATTATTGACTTCAGGAAGAGGAAGATGAGGACCATGAGCCAGCCCAGTAATATGTGTCCAAACACTGAACCATGCTGTACACCGCCTGTCTCTCAAGAGAGTAACTTATTTATTCTTGTTCTTTGTTTTCTACCTGCCAATCCATATCTGCTACAGTACATTCAACAAAATTCCATATGCTTTAATTTTATGTATTAATCCCTTATTAGTACTTTACACCTTCAAAGAGCTTTCAGTAAACACACAACTACCAGCAGACTCAAAAATCTCCTTTTCATAAATTTACCCTTTGTCTAGTGCTGTTATTGCTTTCAAATACTCTAGTAGACACCCATGATAGTCATTGTTGATCCTACGGTCAGACACATAAAGTAACGTTCCTCAGTTTCTCAATCAATCAATTAAACTCTCACCTTTAACTATCGGTCTTTTTGACAATGCATAGTGTGTCGAGAAATTAGCATGGACAATGGACTGTGCTTGACATTAGTGCTCATAGTAGCAATGTGTTGCTACTATAAATTGCCTTTAACTCCTCCAATGCAAATATTGTTACCAACATTATAAATGTGATGAGAATTGTTGAAATTTTCTGATAAGATTAAGCATTAGGCAGTACCACATCCATCACTGCATTTTAGTTGTACGTTTTTTTTTACATCTGATACAGACAGGCTACTTCCCTGCTGGACCACGTTACAGTGGCAGATGACACTAAGCCGTGTCATCATTATCATCATCAATAGAAAACTCATTAACCTGTATTATCAACGTCTTTCTGAAGAAGCATTCAATATAATTACATTTTGTATTTCAATACAGAACCACTGTCCTTTAGCAAATAGAACTCATTTGGGCTTAGTTTACAGCAGTTTCACGAGCTCTCCAGACAAGAGGATTCGGGTACCAAAGGGGTAGTATTCACTAAGAAAATTAAATTTGTTTATCGTCCCAAGCATCTCCTCTTTCATAGTGAATTACCAATAGCAACTCCGGAAGCAAGAAAATGGCGTTGTAAAAGAGAGGAGAATAAATTTAATGGAAAGGAAGTATTGGACCAAATTTTGAAAGTGCAAACTTCAGAATGCTTTTCAAATGTTCTTCAGACTAAACTGCCCACTTCATTACATTCTTCCCATGTGATGTGCTGAATAGTAGGACACTATCTCTCATAGGAACTGAAGGAACATTGTACTTCCTTGATTTAATGTTATAATAAAAATAGGTAAAAACTCAGTCCCACATAATTTTGCAGCCCATGACAAAGTGCTTGATCACATTCACAATGTGAATTAGCTCAAGACTTGATATTGGTGCATTTTTATTTTTTTCTCTGTCAAATCTCAATCCATTCTGTTGCATATCTTTCACAAATAATTTTCATTATTTTTGTTTTGTAGTTTTGTGAAAACTCCGCCAAGTTTGAAGGTGAGCAACCACAGCTGTGCCAGAAAGGAAAACAAGATCATCAGGAAGAAACTTAAAAATAACTTAACACATCTTAAGAAAGAAACATTACTGATTTTACTTCATTCCTTATAAACCCACAAGAATATTTTCACTTTTCGTTTTCTGTCTAATTCATTATTTTCAGTTTCCAAAAAGCAAAATAAATTGCATTCATCTATTTATTATTTCAGATGCGGGATGAATTGAGGAAAGGTATTAACAGAGAACTTGCTCAAGGTAATAAAAAGGAATGTAGAACATATGATATTTAATTACTGGACTAATTTTAAACACAACCTGCTGGTAATTCTAAGCTCTTAATATTGAATTAAAGTACTTGAATTAGTAGGTGTAACTATGGAAATTCTAGTTTCAGAAAAATGTTTTTGTTGCATAATTTATATCAAATATTATAAATTTTTGTAATTACTGTATAAAAGCAGCCTTTTAGCTCCATACTCCCTTTCTGCTCTCTCCCCATTTTTCCTTTACCATCAGGTAACCTGTTTATAAATGGTGTTTGGAAATAACCTTCATTGATTTGCCTTTCTTAATGCCTGTTTCTCCTTCTCTGATTGAACATGGAATTTCACAAACCAAACTGCGTATTTTCAAAATTACCAGACGAATAACCAAAATACTTTGCGTTCATGAAAGTGTGCGAGGGGCTATGGGCAGGATCAAAACTTTTAATTTTAAGGGTCAAGGTATAGAACAATGTTTTAGAATTCTTAAAGAATGGATGTAACAGAGCATGTAGAACAACACGTGCTAAAATGGAAAGGCGAGGCTACATGAAATGCATTCATACGACTTAATCAAAAGTTGCTTTGAGAATATAGGTGGCATATTTAGAAAGCAGTTTCGGTTAAACTAATGTCTAAAATCTGTGTTCCAGCCTATGCCGACTTGGATGATGTGTGTTCACATATGTCACCCATGGGATCTACTAGTTCCTCCCTGACAAAATCAAACCTAATTCAGGATCCTCTAACTACAAGCATAGCGCAGCACCGGAAAGTTTTAAAGGACAATCACCAGATTTGAATTGCACCATATATTTAATATTAAGATCCTGTATAAAGCAGGTCAGAATTACATATTGTATGTATTCATCCAATAAGTTTGTTATTAATATCAGTACATTAGTTAATTGATTAAAATATTAAATTTTATACTTCTGCAAATTTTTGCTCAGGAATATTTTTATGTAAACTACTCTACAGGACTTATTTTTATTGTTGCAGATAATGCAATGCCAATACTGACAGAACTGTTTCTTATAACTATTAACATTCATTATCTGAATAAAAAACATCCTATCAAAGTGCATCTTAATCACAAACTGTTCCAAAACTGAGTTTGTAAATAATACCTTGGTAAAATTGCCATATGCTTGGTGTTTATTCCATTGTCACACTGTATTTATTCTACACTAGTTTACCTTGTGAAATAGTGCCAAGATTTTAAGAACTTGCTTTCGTACATGGTGCAAAGGCATTGTACTGTACAAGTTTTCAAAGTAAATATGAATGTTTTGTTATACAAGCATTTATTTAGTGTAGGAAGTTTAATATTTTGAGCATGTATGATCACAATAATACTACAAACAAGCCAGTTATTTTTAAACCCATCTGCTTATAAGTTCGTCTTTAAATGCAGCCTCTAATCAGTCAAGTAAAATAAGTATCATCAAATGGACCTAAGAATTTTAATTAACATTTTCAATACTCATGTGATGGTTTGATTATTCCATTCAAAAAACCTCATTCCATTATTTCTGAACCTCATGCAATATATTTTGGTGGGAAAAAATTGCTCACAGAATTGGCTCAGTTATCAAAATTAAACAAGTTTAATAAAATTCACCGGTTCTTATATAAATGGATCCTATTGAAAAACACTTAATTCCATGTAAGTAGCATTTCCATTTTATTGACAGTTTTTAAATTCATTGTTTTTGTTTACATCCATCCACTGAGTCCAACATAGAGGCAGCATTATTGAGATGGTGCCATCTACTGGAATACCTGCGTCTAGTAAACTGGTGCTTTCAAAATGCCGCTGGCTGCAGTGGACCTATCTACCTCAGAAGTGATGACCCCCATTATAAAAGTGTTAATTTGTAAAAGTTGATCAAGCACAACCACCAGCAAGTGTGTCTCCCTTCTCTCCTTTAACCCATCCATACCAATATCACCCCTGGTATTTCCAATGTCCTGAAAATTGTGACACTGAATTGTGTAAATACCCAATACAACATCCTCCTTAACCTTTTGCAATAATGTTGAGATGAGGTTTATGTTAACAAAAAAAATCTTTAGAAGTGATTAAAACTATACTTATACTTTCATTGAGTGTTCATTTTGGTGGATTCACAAAGCAAATTAAATATATACAATTGGTACAATGTGAACTAGAGACTCAGTTTATTATTCACTCTTGTCTGAATAAATAAAATATTTATAAAATTCCCTGGGTATATTTAAAGTATAGAATCTTAATTTCATGAATATTTAAATATGATGCATTTCCTTTAAAATTATAAACAAATTCATGTCTTGTTGCTGCCACATTCTCAATTTTTCCATTACAAGTTTACTTTCTACCATTGGCAAATTAAAATGCCACATTTTCCTGCATTTGTTTATTTTCCCTTGTGCTTTCAAGGGAGAAAGACTGTCGTTTGGTTCTGTGTGCAGTTTAGAACTTTATTTGCTTTTCCACTTTTTTCAACTAAAGTGATTGACCACATTTTTCCATATTATTCCTTCTCTCATTTCACACCATTGGTCCACCTGTGTGACTTGAGTCTATATACACTCTCTATATACTTTCAAGTCACGCATCCAACTTTTTAGTATCGGCATTCTGTTTGTGTTACAAGTGATCCTCTTGTCAAAATCATTTGCTGAGACCTTTGTGTTTCTGCATGGATACAGCATTGATTCCTGCAGCAACACATTTAGGGAATGGGAGCACAGCTACATGGTTGTGGAACATGTAAACTTCACACAGCAGGTCAGCAATGAACTTGGGTCCTTGGCACTAACTGTGACATCCCTATGCCTTCAACAGAAACCTATGTCACCCACTCCAAACTTTGTGACTTGAATTCAGCTAATTGTATTGACCCATTTTCACACAACTTACACAGCAATCCATATTTTTTTATACAGTTCTGTTTTCTAACTTTATCTGCTCATATTCCTTCAGCAAAACCACATTTGCTCTGGTTTCTGCTTGATGGTTGGTTCTCTCCCCTGCCAAGCTCTAAACAGATATGCAAGTAACATAGCTTTTGGGATTCACAATCATTCATGGCTGCAGATAAGAGTATCTGTCCCTCTTCTGTGGCACCTCAAGGTCAGAAATTATTTCCTTCCACTTCTACTCCTGTAGATTCTAAGCTAGACAATGTAATTATGGGACCCACAAACTCTACCACAAATGGAGCAGAAGATATTTAATGGGACACAAAAGTGTAAAACTTCAGAGCTGATGCACTCTCATCATTCATACTGGGCACGTATGGAAGTCCAGTTCACGGACAAGCCCTTCAACCTAAATGACAGCTTTAATTTTACCTTCCTTTCTCGGTTTCTTAAAGTACAATCAGAAATGGGCTATTCAACCCACTAAAGAGTAGTGGAGTTTATGACCTATGTGAGCATCATAGCTCTTGTTGTCCTTACCTAGTAAACCACTTTCTTGTCCTGATACCTACAGGGTTTTGGGAGATTTTCTGATTGCTAAGTGAATAAGAGGATTTATCTCAAAAAAGATTTTCTCTGGACTATCAAATTTCCCACCACAAATTCAAAGTCGCAAAACAAATAGTTTCACCACCAGACTTAAGCTTACAAGGGCAAATTTGGTCCATTTTAGTCACAAATCTGCCAAAATATTACAGAGAAAATAATCATTAACAATTTACTGATTTCCTAAAGCAATTCACAACACTGCTAGTATTAAACTGCGGCTAATTTGAAATCAATTTGACTGACAGAATTTAAATCAAAGCAGCACACATCAGGAATCATTCATAAATATCAGATATTTGAAAGAGGAAAATGAAAAATCTGATAAAGTTCAACCTACAACTTTTAACTGCTTCTCTGTTCGTGGAAGCTCTCCCATCTGCTGGGTGTTTGAGAATTTTCAAAGTTAGCAGCAAATGAACAGTGAGAGTATCTCAAAAACAGTAAAGAAACAAAAGGCTTTGTGATCTCAGGATACATGGCTTGGGAGTTGGTGTAGGAGGGAGGGCAAAAGATTCTTGGATCATTGACTCCCAGGACAGGTAGGACTGGTACAGAAAGGACAGTTTGCACCTGAACTGGAGGGGAACTAATTCTAATGGGAAGGTTTGTTAATACTGCACGGTGGGGGTTAAACTAGAGTTTCAGGGGAATGAGAACCAGACTGCCAGAACAGTTAGTGGAGAGGTTGTGGAATGAAGACCTCAGACACAGTCAGGAATCAAAAGGTTGAGCGTGGTGCAACTAGTGTCCTGAGCTGCCTATCAATGCAACAAGCATCGTACAAACGGCAGATATTAGTGCTGCTGAAGATGAGATAGCTGGTTTACAAACAGAGGCAATGTGAAGTGAGGCTGTTGATGGGGCAAAACTGTAGTCAACAGGATGAGTTACAACATACAAGGCAGACAAAATCGAAAGGGGTGAATACAGGACTGAAGGTGTTGTATTTGAATGCATGCGGTATACAGAACAAGGTAGATGAACTTGCAACACAGTTGCAGATTGGCAGGGATGATGTTGTAGGCATCACTGAATCATGGCTGAAAGAAAATTACAGCTGGGAGCTTAATGTCCAAGAATATACAATGTTTCGAAAGGACAGGCAGGAAGGCAGAGGAGGAAGCGTTACTCTGTTGGTAAAAAGTGAAATCAAATCATTAGAAAGAGGTGACATAGGGTCGGAAGGTGTTGAATCCTTGTGGATAGAGCTAAGGGACTGTATGGGTAAAAGACTGATGGGAATTGTATACAGCCCTCCAAAAAGTAGTAAGGATATGGCCTACAAATTACAACAGGAGGTAGAAAATCCATGACAAAAGGGGGATTTCAATATGCAGGTAGATTGGGAAAATCAGGTTAGTGCTGGATTACAGGAAGAGGAATTTCTAGAGTGCCTACGAGATGACTTTTTAGAGCAGCTCGTAGTTGAGCCCACTAGAGAATCAGCTAATTGGGGTTGGGTATTGTACAATGAACCAGAATCAACTAGAGAGCTTACGGTAAAAGAACCCTTATGGGACAAGTGAATATGATCAAATTCACCCTGAAATATGAGAAGAAGCTAAAGACAGATGTTTCAGTATTACAATGGAGAAAAGGGAATTACAGAGGAGAAGGCCAGAATGGATTGGAAAAGAACACTGGCAGGGATGACAGCAGAGCAGAATGGCTGGAATTTCTGGAAGCAATTCGGAAGGCACAGGATATATACATCCCAAAGTAGAAAAAGTATTCTAAAGTAAAGTGACACAATTGTGGCCAACAAGAGAAGTCAAAGTGAGGGCATATAATAGATCATAAATTAGTGGAAATTAGGGGATTCCGAAGCTTTTAAAAACCAATAGAAGGCAACTAAAAAGTTACTAAGGTAAAGACGGAATACTAAAGTTAGCTGGCCAATAATATTAAAGAGGATACCAGAAGATTCTTCAGATACATAAAATGTAAAAGAAAGACGAGAGTGGATATCAGGCCACTGGAAAATGATGCAGAGAGGTAGTAATGGGGGACAACAAAATGGCGGACGAACTGAAAAAGTATTTTGCATCACTCTTAACGGTGAAAGACACTAGCAATATAGTGGAAGTTCCAGGTGACAGGGGTCATGAAGTGTGTTAAGTTACTATAACTAGAAAGAAAGTTCTTGAGAAATTGAAAGGTCTGAAGGTAGATACATCACCTGGACCAGAAGGTATACACCCCACGGTTCTGAAAGAGGTGGCTGAAGAGGGTCTCTGGACCCTCTCCAATACCAGAAATTTCTTTTCACAACGAATGGTGAATCTCTGGAATTCTCCACCCAGAGAATTGTAGGGGCTAGATTATTGGAGGTATTTTAAGGTGGAAACAGATAGTTTTTAAAGACTGGGGACCAGAGGCCTATGAGGAACTGGCACAGAAGAGAAACTAAGGCCAACAAAGATCAGCAGTATTATGTTGAGTGGTGAGAGGGTATGTAAGGCTACATGGCCTATTCATATTCCTATTTTCTTGTGCTCTCAAATCTTTCTTCGGTAGAAAGTTAAGTAAATCCCCAAATACTTACACATTGTCTTCTCTCACTATGTATAAGCCGAGTACTACTTGTTCCACACCTTGTTGTGAACTAAATACTCGCTCGTGACTTTCGTCTAGGATTAAGTTGATGGTCTGATCAAATCCTTTTAGTGTACCCTGCCTTTAAAATGAAACAAGTGAAAGCAGTTCAAATTTCTCAACATGCATGTGCTACAGTTAAACTTCTGTTAGTTGGTACGGTTTTATTTGCATTTCCCAACAACCTTGAAGACAACCCTGACCCCAATGCAATCACATGAAAATCTGTAACTGCTGGAAATCTGATCAAACACGCACCAACTACTGGAGGAACACAGCAGGTCAGGTAGCATCTATAGCGGGGGAAGTAAACTGATGACATTTTGCACCAAGACTTCATCGTGCTGGGAAAAAAAGTGGGCAGGTGCCAAAATAAAAGCATTGGGGAGGCAGGTTATAGGTGAATCCAGGCGAGATGAGGAAGGTAGGTGGATGGGTGGGGAGTAGGAGTGATCTGAGCAGCTAGGAGATGATAAGTGCAAGAGACAAAGGACTAAACAAGATGAAATCTGATAGATGAGGATAGTGGACCATGGAATAAAAGGAAGGAGGTGGGGAATGAGAGGGTGGAAGGTTTGTGGCATCACACCTTGCATAATGATACGAAATAGTTCAACACTTTTGCAAATACATTCCAAGCAAGGACATCAGCAAAAGCCAAAGTGGAAAAATAGAAAGCAAAGATTTTCCGAGACACAGGCTTGAAAACAAAATGCACAGATATCTATGTACAGTGATGGAGCTTACTGAAAGGGTCCAATCCATTCTGTATTTTGGGGACCAATTACATCAAATGACAGACACCTGAAAACCATCCACTGATCAAAGGGAATTGAATACTGGGCCACTGTGACACCACTAACAATCATTAGGAAACTATTTTAAGAGACTGGACCAACTAGTGTTTAGCCAGAGAAATCATTAGGTGTCAAGACTGGGAGAGGGTGGAGACTGGTGATAGAGCAGCAGCTTTCTGAGAACCTTGTGATTTAAGCAGTCACAAAAATTACTTTCACAGTACAAATTAATATAATTATCTTAAGTTCAGGAATAATTAACTATCCAATGTAAAGCATATTTAGCTCAATAGCAAATCAATTTATATCTACAATTTCCAGAATGTTAAGGAACAAATAAAACTACAAGGGAAACATAATAAATTCTGGCAACTAAATTTGATTTTTAATCAGCCAGCACCAATAAGACAGATTTTTTAACTGCACAAAACTAGATTAAATGATTGGGGGTGGGGAGTCCTTTACACTTACATCAGAACGAATGTATTTCTGAGTAGTATGAATTAGATGGCTTGCATCTCACCTTACTGAGGACAACTCGAGGCCTCTTCTTCCATGCTCACAGAATTTACAGTGCAAATTTCCCTTGCATACCTATGGCAGCAATGTAAGACCTACTGGATTCCCTTCTTCTTTAAGTAATTATTAACTTTTGTCCAGAATCTGAGTCTTACTTCCAGGACATTTGCTGTGAGGGTAATTTTTTTTGGTATTTTCTGGATTACTGACTGTAGAAGTTGTCCTTTGCCTTATTAAAAGCCTCAATCCTGAATATAT
The DNA here is from genome assembly GCF_030028105.1 of Mobula birostris. NCBI lineage: Eukaryota > Metazoa > Chordata > Chondrichthyes > Myliobatiformes > Myliobatidae > Mobula > Mobula birostris. The sequence continues at coordinate 19,235,692 of NC_092378.1, forward strand.
TTCATTCCCTCAAATCTTTTTATTCTACTGAGAACACTCCAAACTATCAATAATACTTGCACTTTATTTAGCAGTGTGATTAAAAATGTTTTTATTTATATTTGGCAGTATCGACCTAAACTGCCATTACCAAATCCCGTATACAAATGAGGAAAATTGCGTTCATTCTGACAGCAAGTTCTCTCAGAAAACAGAAGTATAAATATATACTTCATTTGTAAGAATTCCAACATGAAGGTTAACTTACCACAATCATTCTTCCATCTGCTGTGACCACTGCAACTGTACCTAAAAACTCAAGGTAAATCCATTTGTCTCTTCTGCACAATCAACATTAAATCAAATATTAACAGTTAGCATAGACACACTGCCATGTTTTTGCCAACATCAAGCTTTTTCACTAACCTCAATTTCACACTTTACCTCAATAATCAGTTTATACTTTACACCAGAAAGGGAAAATAGGTTTTATGAACCTCTAACAAAATCTACATATTTCTCCACTGACCTATCCCCAATAGCTGGAATTCACAACTTCCTCACATAATTAAATATCTTTGCATTCATATGCAAGTGCATCAAGACTTTTCAGAATGTACACAGCTGTAGTCATAACTTATCTTGCTAACATACTCATAGGAAAGTACAGCACAGAAACAGACCCTTTAGCCTATCTAGTCCATGCTGAACCATTTAATCTCTCTACCCCCATCGATCTGCACTGGAACCATAGTCCTCCATGCCCCCACCATCCATGTACATATCCAAACTTTTCTTAAACGTTGAAATTGAGTGTGAATGCACCACTTGTGCTGGCAGCTCGTTCCACTCTTACAACCCTCTGAGCAAAGAAATTTCCCATCATGTTCCCCTTAAACTTTTCACCTTTCACCCTTAACCCATGACCTCTATTTATAATCCTACCCAACCTCAGTGGAAAAAGCCTGCTTGCATTTACCCTATCTATACACTTAATAATTCTGTATACCTCTATCAAATGCCCTCTCAACCTACATTCCAAGAAATAAAGTCTTAACCTATACAATTTTTCTTTGTAACTCAGATCCTCCAAACCCAGCAACATGCTTTTAAATTTTAGCTGTACTCTTTCAACATTGTTTACATCCGTCCTGTAGGTAGGTGACCAAAACTGCACACAATGGACCAAATTAAGCCTCACCGACATCTTATATAACTTCAACATAATATCCCAACTCCTGTACTCAATACTTCGATTTCTGAAGGCCAATGTGCCAAAAGCCTTTTTAAAAAAAAACCCTATCTACCTATGACGCCACTTTCAATGAATTATGGACCTGTATTCCCAAACACGAGGAATTCTGCAGATGCTGGAAATTCAAGCAACACACATAAAAGTTGCTGGTGAACGCAGCAGGCCAGGCAGCATCTCTAGGAAGAGGTACAGTCTCGGCCCGAAACGTCCACTCTGCCTGGCCTGCTGCGTTCACCAGCAACTTTTATGTGTGTTGCCTGTATTCCCAGATCACTTTGCCCTACCGCATTCCTCAGTACCCTACCGTTCACTGTGTAAGACCTGCAGTGGTTGGTCCTCCCAAAGTGCAACACCTCACACATGCGTCTCTTCAAACTACCACAGCCCGCAATGTATTCATTTCCCATTCTCAAATCCTGCTACCCCATTAAGAAGGGTCCTAACCTGTGTTCAAGAGATGGCACAAACTCTCGACCCCCTCACTGTGACTTGAGGGTACAGAACCCTGGCTCCAGCCCATCAACATCACCCCAATGTATATAATCCTGACCCCAACCTTCTCACTGTGACCCTGATGTGCAAGATCCTGAATGCAGAACGTCAGTCTGAGCCCGACCATGTAAAGCTGCCTGCTTTCTCTCCTCCCCGCCGGGACGGAGCAGACCAGGCCGGCCCTGAATAAGGATACGGTTAATGTAGCTCTCCAGAGCCGAAGTCATACTGGTGCCGAGCCCGCTCACTGAGGCGCCGCCGGGCCTGCCGGGTAAACAGACCTGAACAGCCGAGAGCCGAGCCCGGCTGAGACGACGCTCCGTCAGGCTCGGTTAATAGCTCATCGACTGCTCCTTTCCCTCGGGGCAGGAGGTTGGCGCCTTCCCCCGCCAGCTAGGATCAAGGTCCTGCGCCCTCGGGTCACAGTGAAGAGTTTCGTCCAGACCTCCTCATTCCACAGTCCCGGACTCACAACCCCCTGAGATCGCTATGATGGCTGGGCAATCTCTCAATTAGGCACAAACTTCTAGAGCCTCTCTGTCCATGTATCCTAGGTTGTCAAGTGCCAGCATTCAAAAATAAGATAGGTTGGGAGGCAAACATAGAAGAACAAGCTAGTAAGCACTCGGCGGGGATTGTTACCCAGTGCTGTCATTATTTCTCTTGTGTGTCTCCTGGGTAATACTCATTTCGCTGAGAACCAACACTGCATGTCAAATTGAGGTTGTTACCCTGTGATCAGGGATCTGTTCTGGGACCCGTTCGTGATTTTAATAAATGACCTGGATGAGGAAGTGGAGGGATGGCTTAGTAAATTTGCTGATGACACAAATGCAGACATCCCACCTCTCCCGGAAGTTCTGGAAGTCTCCTGCATATTGATAGCGGCTCCCTGACACCTGCAAATTATATACAATAATCCGGAAATCCATTTTTCTCAGAGCGAGCAAGCGAGAGGGAGAGAGACAGAGACAGAGAGAGCAAGTGACGGACGTAGCGAGAGGGCATCCTGATTGGTCTCTCTTTGTGGTAAGTAGACCTATCAGTTTTCTCTGTGGGCGGGCTTTACAGTAGAACTCTCTCTCTCTCTCTCTCTCTTTCATAGTCATCAGTTCAGTTTAGTGTCCTGCAGTGCCATGGTAAAGTGTTCCAAAAGCAGAAAATATAAAACGTACTTCACCCCAGACTACACTAAAGTGTATTCCTGCCTAATAGGGGTCAAAAATAATGACAGTGTTGCTCGCTGCACTGTTTGCAACAGTGACTTTTCTATTGCCCATGATGGGTTAAATGACTGTAAAAGACATGTTGAGCTGAGTTTAACAGGTGTCATTCAATCATTAGCATAGCTAACGTTATTTAAACTAGCTGGCTAGCTGCTAAGGAGCTACTCTACTGATGTCCTACGTGATGAGGCCAAGCTCCCTGTGGACTTGCTTAAAGTTGTAACAGAATAAAAAAACGGCTCCATGATAATTTGACATAATATAATATAATTGGAGTGGCTTGTCATCTATTGGTCCCCACCAATGCCCAGCTCTCACCTGTGGCTTCTCGTAGCTGTTTGCATGCAACAGCGGCCACACCCCGGGCAATGGCTTCGACAAGCCGGCTAAACCAGGTGAGGGTAGCCGACGGGTCTCAAACCCTCGGTGAGATACAAACTTGCTCATCCCAGCATGCGAAGACTGCTTCAGTGGATCAGGCGGAGGAAACCCCGCTGGTTCAACGGCCGAGAAGGCGTTGCAGCAGCACATTGTGGAGTGTGTAGGGAGCGGCAGAGCACTTGAGAAGACGCAGCCATTCAATGCATCCAAGGAAGTTGCCAGACGTAACGATTCTTCATGCCACTGGATCCTGACTTCTGAGGCCGAGAGAGTGGGATCGTCCCTGTGCAAGGCTTTTCCACTTTAATATATATATGTGGTGTGTGTGTGTGTGTGTGTGTGTGTGTGTGTGTAAAATTAAGGTTGTTTGGTAAATGATGAATCAGGAGACTAATAACAACTAGAAAACAATGAGAAAGCAGATGAATTAAATGTGCGTTTTACATTAGTCCTAGAGGATACAAGTGATATCTCAGAAGTAGCAGACATTGGACATTTATTTTATTTATCTATTTATTGAGATAGAGTGGAATAGGCTTTTCCAGCCCTTTGAGCCAAGCTGCCCAGCAATTCCCCTTTTTTTTGGAAGAAAGGGAGGGATTCTGGAAAAGTACAAGCACCAGAGAAGTAGTACTGAGCAAATTCTTGAAGCTGCCAGCCAATTGGTAACCAGGTCCTGATGAAATTCTTTCTGGACCTTTAAAAGAAACATCTAGTGAGTTGATGGTTCATTGGTTTTAATTTCCCAAAATTCCCTTGATTCAGGAAATATTCTGTTTGATTGGAATAAAATAAATGTAATTGTTTTATTCAGAAAGGGAGGAAGACAATGCAAGGAACTACAGGTCAGTTAATTTAACATCTGGCATAGGGAAAATGTTAGAAGGTATTATTGAAGATATTATATCAAGGCCCTTAGGAAAAAAAAAACAAGATAATCAGATAAAGTCAACACAGTTTTATGAAAATGAAATTACATTTGGTCAATTTATTGGAGTGTTTTGAAGAAATAATATGTGCTTTAGGTAATGTGGAACTGGTGGACTTATTATACTTCAGATTGCAGAAGTCATTTGATTAAGTGTTACATCAAGTTTGCTTTCCAAAAATTAAATTTCACGTTGCTGCAGTTAATATAAGATTAACTGGCCAGATTTTAATAAACGCTGTTCTACAGGTATTGTGCTAGTCTCAACTTCCTACAATTGTCACAATGGAGCGCTGGGAATGGACCCAAATGCGAGACACAGATAATGAGGTACAAGGAACAGGACTTGACTGGAGTGAGGATGTGACAGGATAGAGGCCAGGAACAGGGACAAGAAAACAGACTTGGGCTAGGGAAAGCAAGACCAGGACTAGAATCATGGACTAGGAGACAAGGCTTGGACTCCGAGCCCGAGACTGGACAAGGACCCAGAACCTGGGTCTTGCCTCGGGCTCGGACCCCAGAACCAGTCAAGGACATGACGTGGCTTCAAGACAGGACGTGGCTGGAGTCTAGAGGTCTGAGCTTGGCTTGAGGCTGGGGTCTTGGGTCTTGAGCTTGGCTTCAGGCTGAAGTCGAGTCTTGAGCTTGGCTTCAGGGGCTGGGGTCGAGCTTGGCTTCAGGCTGGGGTCTTGGGTCTTGAGCTTGGCTTCAGGCTGGGGTCTTGGGTCTTGAGCTTGGCTTCAGGCTGGTGTCTTGGGTCCTGAGCTTGGCTTGGGATCCTCGAGGCTAGGGTTCTTGGAGCTTGGCTTGGGATCCTCGAGGCTTGGGGTCTTGGAGCTTGGCTTGGGATCCTCGAGGCTTGGGGTCTTGGAGCTTGGCTTGGGATCCTCGAAGCGGGTTCTTGGAGCTTGGCTGTGGGATCATCGTGGCTAGGGTTCTTGGAGCTTGGCTGCGGGATCATCGAGGCTAGGGTTCTTGGAGCTCGGCTGTGGGATCGTCGTGGCTAGGGTTCTTGGAGCTTGGCTGCAGGATTGTCGAGGCTAGGGTTCTTGGAGATTGGCTGCGGGATGGTTGAGGCTAGGGTTCTTGGAGCTTGGCTGCAGGATCGTCGAGGCTAGGATTCTTGGAGCTTGGCTGGGGATCTTGGGTTCTTAGACTGGGAACTGACAGGTTGCTCCAAGGGGGACTGACAAGACAAATCAGCAGCCCACACTCAATCCCAAGGCTACTTCTATTCCAAGTTCAAAGATGGGAATCTGGTGCCTATGATTAACTCAACCAAATGAGGGACAGCTGGAAGACCTGGAGTCCTGAGTCCACGGACCAGACCGTGAAGCGGAATGCGGACTTCACGGACCGGACCATGACAACAATTTATATGAATGATTTGGGCAACGATTGAAACTGGAGTTGCAGGGGGATAGGAACTAGAGTGCCAGAACAGATAATGGAGAGGTTGTGGAGACAGATGGTGTTAAGACCTAAGACAACCTCAGGAATCAAATGATTGAGCATGATTCAACTAATATTCTGAGCTGTATATATTTCAATGTAAGACGTTTTGTAGGAAAGGTGGATAAGCTCAGGACGTGGATCAACACCTGGATTTATGATATTGTAGTCATTAGTGAGACTTGGTTGCAGGAGGGGCAGAACTGGCTGCTCAGTATTCCGGGTTTCCATTGTTTCAGTGGGAAGGATTGAAGGAGGAGGGGTGGCATTACTGGTCAAGTAAAATGTCACAGCAGTGTTCAGTCAGGACAGACTGGAGAACTCACCTAGTGAGGCATTATGGGCAGAACTGAGTAATAAGAAAGGTATGACCACATTAAGGGGTTATCTTACAGATCACTCAACAGTCTGAGAGAATTAGAGAAACAAATTTGTAGAGAGATTGCAGACAGATGCGAGAAATATAATGTTGTTATAGAAGGTGATTTTAACATTCCACATATTGACCAGGATTCCCATACTGTAAAAGGACTAGATGAGCAGTACACACAAAATGCTGGACGAACTCAGAAGGAAAAGAGTAAACAGTCAATGTTTTGAGCCAAGACCTCTAATCAGCACTGGAAAAAAATGAGAAGTCAGAGCAAGAAGGTGGGGGGGATAGGAGGAAGAAGTACAAGGTGGTAGGTGATAGGTGAAATCAGGAGAACGGGAGGGGTGAAGCAAAGAGCTGGGAAATTGATTGGTGAAAGAGATAAAAAGGCTAGATAGGGGAGAATCTGATAGGAGAGGGTAGAAGACCATGGAAGAAAGGGAAGGGGGATGAGTACCAGAGGGAGGTGTTGGGCAGGTAAGGAGATAAGGCGAGAGAGAGAAACAGGAATGGGGTAATGATGAATGTGGGGGCAAATACTAGAAGTTTGAGAAAATTACGTTCTTGCCATCAGGTTGCAGGCTAATCAGATATAATACCTGCCCCTACACCTCCTCCCTCACTACCATTCAGGGCCCCAAACAGACCTTCCAGGTGATGTGAAATTTCGCCTGTGAGTCAGTTGGGGTTATCTACTGTATTCGATGCTCCCCGTGTGGCCTCCTGTACATCTATGAGATCCGACATAGATTGGAAGACCACTTTGACAAGCACCTACACTCCGTTCGCCAAAAACAGCGGGATTTCCCAGTGGCAGTCCATTTCAATTCTACATCCATTTCCCATTCCAACATGTCCATCCATCGTCACAATGAGGCCACACTCCGGTCGGAGGAGCAACACCTTATATTCCGTCTGAGTAGCTTCCAACCTGATGGCATGAACTTCGATTTCTCAAACTTCCAGTAATCACCCCCCACTCTCTTCACCAATTCCCCATCTCCTTATCTCCTCCCTCTGGTGCTCTTCCCGCTTCCTTTTCGTCCATGGCATTCTGTTCTCTCTTATCAGATTCCCCTTTCTCTAGCTCTCTTTGACCAATCAATTTCCCAGCTTTTTGCTTCACCCCTCCCCCTCTCCTGATTTCACCTATCACCTACAACATTGTACTTCTTCCTCCCCACCCCGACCTTCTTGCTCTGACTCATCTTTTTATTGTTTTTAAAAGAGCATATATACAAACAAGAGAATTATCTTAAATATATAACACAAACTGAAAGTGAAATAGACATTATCAAAATCATACGTAGTATTAAGCTAATATATAGTATATGATAAAAAGGAGACAGCTAATTCTCCTCTTATCAATTCATAGAGAGAAAAAAAGTTTAAATTTTTTAAAAGAGAAGAAAAAAATGCAAACATGAGAAAATCTGCAGATGCGGAAAAAAAACCCACTACACTATATGAGAAAAGGGGAAAAGAGGGGCTAGGCAGTCCATTCTGTGGATCATGAAATCTGGAGCAACACCCACCACAGTCGCTGGAGGAACTCAGCGTGTCATCCCGATCCAGACAAAGGTTCTCGACCTCTAACGTCGACTGTGCGTTTACCTCCATAGATGTTAGCTAACCCGCTGCATTCCTGCAGTATTTTGTGCGTTGCTCAGATGTTTTTTAAACTAAGAAACAGATCGCTATTGTTCCACTGCGCTGTATTAACCTATGACAGCAGAAGCCAGCCCCTCTCCGGGCAACACTCACCAACAGACCTCCGACTGGAAACCGACCCGCCTCTCCCTCCTCCGCTTCGTGATTGGATGGCCCGTCTCTCGGGCCCGCCCCGGGCACGACGTCACGGGCGGGTGCCGCCGGGCGACGAGCGATGGGAATTGAATCAGTGGTGGTTGGGGGGAATCTTCGCGAAGTTGGGGAATGGCGCAGGCGAGTGGCAGTCTGATGTGGGGTGGGAAAGGGAGAGGGGAGATTGTCCGCACTGTCTGCAGGGGGCCCGGAGCAGCCCCTTTCTGTGCTAGAGAGGCACCCCTCGTTGAAATGTACACTCACTGACGATTGCTTGTCACTCATTTAGGCCGCAGCCCCAATCAATCGGAGCCGAGAACTGCTGTTTACTGTGGAGATTAAAGTACTGAGAGGTAGTGGAGGAATCTGTCACGGCGATAAATATCGTGGAACATCGGTGATTGCACCTGTAGAAACAGAGGGATAAATCGTACAATCTGATCCCCCGGATTGAATTATCAGCATCATCCTGGTAGCCGGATTCTGTCCCTGGATTTTTTTTTGTTAATTTTGGACGTTTTGCTAGTTTTGGAGTTTTGCTATTCCTGCATATTTGCTTTCTTGGATTTTAGCTCATCCAAGATTTTCGCAGTAGGAAATAACGTTTTACTCCATCGAGCCGGAAAACGCAGCTGAATTTTGCACCCGCTTTTGGCAAGGACTTGTCTCGCATTAGTCGTGTAAAATGAAGAGAATACTACAAATTGCAAAGAGGAAGGAAAAACCGTCTTTCAAAACTTGTGACACTTCAAGTGAAATACGTGTAGGTTATGAATTGAAAGAGAAAGATTTGGGAAAACTACACAAAGCTGCTTCTGCTGGGGATTTGAACAGACTTCGGCAGCTCATTAAGAAAAAGGATGTTAATCAACTGGATAAACAAAATAGGTAAAGAAGCGCGGCTTTAATCTATTATTGTGATGTTTATTGTTTAGTATACTGTTTCTTTTGTTGGACTTCAACGTCACATCTACTACAGTGTTCCTAAGCCGGAGTTTGAAGCTAACGGCCCACAGATTGCTCAGAGTATAAACACAAGAGATTCCGCAGATGCTGGAAACTTAGAGCACGCAAAAAATGCTGTGTCCTGATTAGCTGATGTTACGTGATCTGCTGAGTTGCACCAGCACTGTGTGGGTGAATTGCTCTGAGTTCTGCTTTATCGTTAGTTTGACATTTTTGAATATTGTGAACTTGATTTTTTTTAAAACTTTCTTTGGATGACTGAGAACAAGGGATAGATTATATTATCTTTAATTCGGGGAGTTATGATTCAGTAAACTTGCTATGTGCGCTGTAGTTTTGTTGGGATATTATTGCCTCTTGAAATCCCCACGTTAAATACTTTAAGAAAAATCTCAAGCATTACCTGTTCATAAATGAGGTGTTGATTTGAAGCCCTATATTCAGAGAATTTTGAGCATGAAAAGCAGCCTGTCGAGACTTTGGTGAATAACCCTTTCATCCCATTTCCATGTTTTTTAAGCATCTTTAAAAATATTTTCTCTCAGGTGCATATCATTACGTTTTTTTGAAATTCCTGCTTGATTCTGTGTCCTGACCGTAATCTCCAGGTTATGTCTATGTTTATACGTTATCTCCTTATATCCACTGCCCACAATTTTAAATCTGCACCATTTGGTTCTGAAACATCTGCTAGGGAGCAACTTCCCACTCTTTGTCTAAACCAGCCATGATCTCATACGTTTCCATCAAAATTTGTCAACTCTTTGCTTTTCCAGTTTACCTTTATGGCTAAAAAATCCCCCTGCTAACACCTCCGCGTTCTTTTGGACCTTTGCTAGATCACCAATTAAAACTGGATGTTTGACTTCAGTAGCAGCCTAGCTCCTGCCTTACGTACCATACCTTGAAAACGTAATCAGCCCCCAATCATATGTTCACATAAATGAGTATTACAACTTTGATCAATTTAACTGAGGATTTTTATTTGTGAAGCACATGTTTTTTTTTTCACAGTAGGGCCACAAAAAAGGAAAAATTGTAAAGCATGAAAAAGTAAAAATTTAAAAACTGAAATGTCAGCATTTCAAAATTATTCATCCCACTTTGCTCAGTACTTAGTCGAACCACTTCTCACAGCTATTGCAGCTAGTAGTATTTTTGGATAAGTCTCTATTAGCTTTGCACACTGTGATGGAGAAGATTTTCTCATTCTTCTTTGCTAAATTGCTCAAGTTTTGATGGGGAGTGGGGCTGGGCAGAGATGATCGATTGGGTTGAGGTCAGCACTCTGACTGGGCCACTCAAAGCACATCAGATTTCTTCATTTGAAGCCACTCTATGGTTGCTCTGGCAGTCCTTCTGAAAAATGCACTTCTTCCTCAATTTGAGCCTTCTGGCAGAGGCTAGCAGGGTTTTATTCAATAGGTTCAATTTAATGTCAGAGAAATGTATACAATATACATCCTGAAATTCTTTTTCTTCACAAACATCCATGAAAACAGAGGAGTGCCCCAAGGAATGAATGACAGTTAAATGTTAGAACCACCCAGCTCCCCCCACACGAATAAACAGCAGCAAAGCGGCAACCCTCCCTCCCCCATCTGCACCCTCCACCAAGCACTCAAGTGTGCAGCAAAGCTTCAGTAAAGACACAGACCTGCAGTACTCTAAAGACTACTGATTCACTGACCTCAAACCTGCTCGCCTCCCGAGCCATGAAAATCCGGCATCCTGAAGGCGCGCTAGTCTTTTAGGCTGCGTCCTTGGCATATCGAAAAATGGCCGGTCATGAGGCCCTGGGAGTGGGTCTCATTCCTGCAAAGAACCAAAGTCAGCGTGTAACTCCAGGTTAGGGTCTTCAAAAAAACCCTGAAAAGGAAAAAAAGAGATATTAAAGATAGAAATAGAGCTGTTTCCAAAGATGCAAGCAGAGGAGTTGCAGTTCGGTGCCATCATCCTGAGCTCCACCCTCAAATATTGAGGACCTCCGTAGTTAGCAGTATTCATCTTCCCGTCAGTCCTGACCAGATTTCCAGTGTCTGCTGCTGAAATACATCCCCATAGCATGATGCTACCTCCACCATACTTTACAGTAGGGAGGTGTTACCTGGATGATGCGCAGTATGAGATTTACACCACACGTACAGTTTAGTGTTGAAGCCAAGACGTTCCACATTCTATCTCATGACTTTCTTCCACATTTTTACAGCATTTTCTCAGTGATGCTTTACAAAGCCTTTATGGGCGAGATGTGTTCTTTTTTTAGCTAGGGCTTCTTCCTTGCCACTCTTCCAATAATATCCTTTTTGTTCAAGGCCTTAGAGATTGTGAAACCATGAATTTCATCTCCAGTTGCAGCCACTGACTTCTGTTACTCACTCAGTCACAGTTCGCATCACGGTACCCTCTCTTACAAGTGCCATTCTTCAGCTACTAACTTTAGAGGTGCAGCCTAACCTAGGCAGTGTGGCTGTGATTTTGTATTTTTCCCACATTTTCACAATGGACTGCTTTGAACTCTGAGGTATGTTCAGTGACTTTCAGATTATCCCAGATTTGTGTCTCTCTATTATCATTTCCCTGATTTGAATGCTGTTTTATCTTCATGTTGGTTTGGTTTGGTATGTTGAAAACCAACGATGCCAGTTGGACCTTACAGAGGGAAGGCATTTATTCTAATAAATTCATTGAAAATAGGTGATCCTCCAATTTTCTTGATCAACAAATTAGGGGAGTTGTAAGATATAATATATGGCATTGCACCTGATAAAAGTTAGCATAGTAATTACAAAAGGAATGAATACTTTTTCAGCCTCACGATTTTGGATTTTAATTTTTAATAAGGTGTTGACAGATGCTGGTTTTTTTCCTTTTGATTTGACATGGAGAATGTAGATTAACTTAAAAAATCCTAATTCCATATATTTTAAATTTAGAAAATGAGACAGTTAAATGTGAAAATAGTTGTGGGGCTGAATAACTTTTCAAGGCACTGTAGATTAAGCTTAAAGAACAGGAATTCTGCAAATGCTGGAAATTCAAGCAACACACATCAAAGTTGCTGGTGAACGCAACAGGCCAGGCAGCATCTCTAGGAAGAGGTACAGTCGACGTTTCAGGCCGAGATCCTTCTTCAGGACTAACTGAAGGAAGAGTTAGTAAGTGATTTGAAAGTGGGAGGGGGAGGGGGAGATCCAAAATGATAGGAGAAGACAGGAGGGAGAGGGATGGAACCAAGAGCTGGACAGGTGATTGGCAAGGGGATACGAGAGGATTATGGGACAGGAGGCCCGAGGAGAAAGACAAGGGGAGGGGGGAACCCAGATGATGGGTAAGGAGTATAGTCAGAGGGAGAAAAAGGAGAGTGAGAGAAAGAATGTGTGTATAAAAATAAATAGTCGGCTGGGGTGATATACTGCACACTTCACCTGTGAGTTGGCTGGGGTGATATACTGTATCCAACCACTAAGCACATCTTTCCCTCCCCCCCCCCCCCCCGCTCTGCTTCCCGCAGGGATCGCTCCCTACGCCACTCCCTTGTCCATTCGTCCCCCCATTCCTCCCCACTGATCTCCCTCCTGGCACTTATCCTTGTAAGTGGAACAAGTGCAACACATGCCCTTACACTTCCTCCCTTACCACTATTCAGGGCCGCAGACAGTCCTTCCAGGTGAGGCAACACTTCACCTGTGAGTCGACTGGGGTGATATACTGCGTCCGGTGCTCCCAATGTGGCCTTCTATATATTGGCGAGACCCGACGCAGACTGGGAGACCGCTTTGCTGAACACCTACGCTCTGTCCGCCAGAGAAAGCAGAATCTCCCAGTGGCCACACATTTTAATTTCACATCCTATTCCCATTTTGACATGTCTATCCACGGTCTCCTCTACTGTAAAGATGAAGCCACACTCAGGTTGGAGGAACAACACCTTATATTCCGTCTGGGTAGCCTCCAACCTGATGGCATGAACATTGACTTCTCTAACTTCTGCTAATGCCCCGCCTCCCCCTCGTACCCCATCCATTATTTATTTTTATACACACATTCTTTTTCTCACTCTCCTTTTTCTCCCTCTGTCCCTCTGACTTTACCCCTTGCCCATCCTCTGGGTTCCCCCCCCCCCACTTGTCTTTCTCCCCGGGCCTCATGGCCCATGATCCTCTCATATCCCCTTTGCCAATCACCTGTCCAGCTCTTGGCTCCATTCCTCCCCCTCCTGTCTTCTATCATTATGGATCTCCCCCTCCCCCTCCCACTTTCAAATCTCTTATTAACTCTTCCTTCAGTTAGTCCTGACGAAGGGGCTCGGCCTGAAACATCGACTGTACCTCTTCCTAGAGATGCTGCCTGGCCTGCTGTGTTCACCAGCAACTTTGATGTGTGTTGCGTAGATTAAGCTTAGTTTATCTGCCCTAATATTCAGTGCTGCTATTTATGAATCCTTAATTACATATGTTTTTAAACTAGCCTTTGAGCAAGTCTGGCCATTTAGTCTATTTTCTTTTTATTATTTCTGCAAAAAAATGTAACTTCATTTTTGTCTGTTAAGTTTTGTCCACTGCTTTGTCGCGCAGTCTCTCAGCCCAAGTGTGTATTCCTGGTCAATTATTGCAGAGTCATAGAGCCACAGACAAGTACAGCGCAGAAACAAGCCCTTCAGCTCATTGTGTCTGTGCCAAACCATTTGAACTGCCTACTCCCGTCAACCTGTGCTGGGACTATATCCTTCCATGCCCCTACCATCCATGTACCTATCCAAACTTCTTTTAAACATTGAAATCAAGCTCGTATCCACCACTTACACTGGCCACTCTTGTGGCACTCTGAGTGAAGAAGTTTAGCCTTCTGTTCCCCTTAAACTTTTCATATTTCACTGATAACCCACGACCTCTAGTTGTAGTCCCACACAACCTCAGTGGAAAAAGCCTGCATTTATTTGCATTTTCCTGTAGGTAGGTGAGCAGAACTGCACACAATACTCCAAATTAGGCCTCACCAACATAATGTATAACTTTTACATAACATTCCATATCCTGTACTCAATACTTTGAGTAAAGAATGCCAATATGCCAAAAGCCTTGTTTTTTAACAACCCTATCTACCTGTGACCCCACTTGCAATAAATTATGGACCTGAATTCCCAGATCACTTTGTTCTACAACACTCCTCAGTGCCCTACAGTTCACTGTGTAAGACCTACCCTGGTTGGTCCTACCGAAATGCAACACCTCGGACTTGCCTGCAAAAATTCCATCTGCCATTTTCCTAGCTGGTGCAGGTTCTGCTGCAAGCTCTGGTAGCCTTCCTCACTGTGCACGATACCCTCAATCTTAGTATCATCTGCAAAGTTGCTATCCAACTAACCGCATATCATCCTTATCATTGATGGAGATGACAAACAATGATTCACCCAGCACCAATCCCTGTGGTACTCCACTAGTCTGAGGCTTCCAGTCTCCCACAAAACCAATGTCTAATACAATTTACAATCTCATCTTGAATGCCAAGCAACTCTTAAGCCATCTTCCCTGTGGGACCTTGTCAAAAGCCTTGCAACGTCCACTGTCTTGCCTTCATCAACTTTATTGCTAACTTCCTCAAAAAACTCTAAGATTTGTTAGACGTGAACTACCATACATGAAGCCATGTTGACTATCCTAATCAGTCCATGTCTATCCAATACTTATATATCCTGTCCTTTAGAATATCTTCCAATAACTTTCCCACTACTGATGTCAGGCTCACTGGTCTAAAAATTCCTGGCTTATTTTTAGAGCCTTTCTTAAACAGTAGAACATCGTTAGCACCAATCCCTGTGGTACTCCACTAGTCACAGGCTTCCAGACTCCAAGTTGCTCTCACCCCCATCATTGTAAAGTGCTTTGAGAGACTGGTTCTGTCACATCTGAAATCCTGTCTGCCCACTACCCTGGACCCCCATCAATTTGCCTATCGCACCAACAGGTGAACAGAGGACGCCATCTCCACGGCACTTCAGTCTGCCCTGACCCAGCTGGACAACCCCAACTCTTAACGTCAGAATGCTGTTCGTTGACTTTAGTTCAGCATTCAATACTATGATCCCCTCCAAGCTGATCGCCAAACTTCACCAGCTTGGTATCAGCTCATCCCTCTGCAATTGGACCTTGGACTTCCTGACTAATAGACCCCAATAAGTTAAGTTAGACACCCTCTGCTCCTCCACTCTCACCCTGAACACTGGTGTGCCTCAAGGCTGTGTGCTGAGCCCTCTTCTGTACTCCCTTTTCACCTATGACTGCATTCCTGTACATGGTTATAACTCCATAATCAAGTTCACATATGACACCATGGTGGTTGGCCTGATCAGAAGGGATGATGAGACGGCCTACAAGGACGATGTCCAGCACCTGGCCAAGTGGTGTGCCGATAACAACCTGGCCCTTAACTCCCAGAAGACCAAGGAGATCATTGTAGACGTCAAGCATGCTAGGAGCCATACTCACGTCCCCACCTACATGAACGGAGCTGTAGTGGAGCGTGTATCAAGCTTCAAATTCCTTGGTGTCCACATTTCCGAGGATCTCACTTGGTCCCTGAACTCCTCCATCCTGATCAAAAAGGTGCAACAGCGCCTTTATTTCCTGCGGAGCATCAAGAAAGCTCACCTCTGTCCCAGGATACTGACGGACTTTTACCGCTGTACCATTGAGAGCGTACTCACCAACTGCATCTCAGTGTGGTATGGCAACTGTCCCGTATTGGACCGCAAAGCACTCCAGCGTGTGGTGAAAACTGCCCAGTGGATTATCGGCACCCAATTATCCACCACTGAGAACATCTACCATAAACGCTGCGAGGGCAGGACGAAAAGCATTACCAAGGATGCATCTCACCCTAACCATGGACTTTTTACTCTCTTCCCATCTGGTAGGTGCCATAGGAGCCTCTGCTTCCGCACCAGCAGGCACAGGAAGAGCTTCTTCTCTAAAATGGAGACACAAAAGATTGCAAATGCTGGAATCAAGAGCAACAGACAGTTTGCAAGAAGAACTCAGTGGGTCATGCAGCATCTGTGTGATAAAAGATTTGTCACCATTTCAGGTCAAAACCCTGCATCAGGAACATGGGCAATTCCCTTCCTCCCACAGAAGCTGCCTGACCTTCTAAGTTCCTCCAGCAGATTATACTTAGCATCTTCGGGAATCCCTTTTTATCCTTTATAATGCTATCACATCCTTTCTGTATTGTTGATCGTAACTATACACAACACACTGGCTATGGTATGATTAATGTCTGTTAATATTTTAGCAGGAACACTTGCCCCTCTATTCTGTGTCTAAGCTGATGGAGGCACGTGTCTAATATGCCATGTTATTTATTTGTCTGTCTGCCATTAGAGCAGAGGTTCTCAGCCCTTTTTTTAATGCCATGGACCCTTACCATTAACCAAAGCTTCTCTGGATGCCAGGTTGGGAACCCCTGTGTTGGAGGTTTGTGGACATCCATATCAACATTCTTCTGCCCTTCTCAATTCTGTTAGATCCTATTTCAGATTGAGTTACAGATACCACTATTGTTCCCACTTAATCCACTCCATTGCTGTTTGCTTGGGTCTAGAATTTCCTTCCTGTCCAGCAACCACGGTGCTAGTTTTGATATCACTTACTTGTGGCTCTTATTTTTAATTCCATATAATTTATTAATACTGCAGAAAGCAGCGACCTTTTACTGAGCTCTATAAAACCTTACTGCAAACATATTTTTAAAATTCCAAATGACTGTTATCATTTGCTTTCTACTAATGACTCATTTTTAATCCAATTTCTCTCTTCCCCTTTGATCGTGTAGGGGTTTACTTCCTTGATGAATCTGTTGTGTGCAGTTTGCTAAAATCCATTGCACCGCATCAACTGTTTGTTGACAATCCTTTTTAATTCCTCAGGATGTTCATTTGTAACCTTTTATTAATAAGCCTATGATGACCCTATCTGTTATCAACCATGGATGTTCTGTCCCAGCTGTCCATGTGATACGTAAGTGAGAGCAGTACGATATCGAGAGCAAGCTGTTCCCCATGCAGCAGGCTTCCCCTTCTCTGCACATCTGATGAATTGAAAGGAATGGCAGAGACTGGTACAGTTTGGCAGCATCACAGGAGTTGCGCATCTGTGTTGAACTCAAGGTGGGACTGCCTTAGGGACTCCAGCTCCGATCTTTTCCTCAAGGCTTACTCTTGAAGCCTTCCCCATAAGTGGGTATAGCCATAAGGCAACAAAGGTTTGAGATCAGAGTTTTTCTTCTGGAAGAGCTGGCAAGTCTCATCTGCCCAAAGCGACTGGTGCTAAGGCACCAGTAATCCGCCTTTTGCCTCTTAGTAGAAACTGTTTTGAGGCACAGGTAATGGGAGCTTATCCCACTGCCATTCCCCCCACCCCCGAGTTATAACAACTTTAAGGAACCAACTCTATGATGATTGCCTTTTATTAATCCGTAAGTCACTAAGTACTGATTCATACAGTCACTTGGACTTTTTCCACTTATTTGTCCTATCTGCTATCAGGCTAACAGACCTGTAGTTGACTTGACCTAGTCTCTCTGTTGATACCACATGAACAACCTTCTGGTCCTCTCTTCTTTTAAATAATTAAATTTTATCCAGACTTAGTGACAAATCAAATACCATCAGGAAGTAAACAGACTAGTGTCCTGAACTTGAAGCTGAATGCATTTAAAACAGTGGAGATCCATACAAACTGAGAAGAAATGTCTCCTCTCCACCATTCATCATTAATAACTCTACAGTGAGCATCCTTTCAACATTCAGATTCCTGGACTTCGTTATTTCGCAGGATTGCATGTGGGAGAATCTTATCCTATTCATTAAAAAAAAGGCTCAGCAGAGAATGTACAGTTGGTAAAATTCCATCTTTCTCAGAACATACTGTTGCAATTCTACACTGCCATCGTAAAGAGTATCCTCACATCAGCCATTGCTGTCTATTTTGGTGCTATATCTGACAGCAATCTGTCAAGACAGCAGAAAAAGATTATTGGTTGCGGTTTGCCATCACTGCAGGACTTGTGTGTGTCCAGGACAAAGAAGAAGGCAGGAAAAATCATTGCAGTCACTACCCACCCAGCAAACTGCCTTTTCCAAATACTCCTTTCTGGAAAGCACTATAGGGCTATTGAAAGAAAAACTTAATGTCATCTTTAAAGTTTCTTTCCCCAGTCAGTTGATATGATCAACGATTCAAGGTGCTCCAAAACTCCCCTCTATCTTTTATTATCTCAGTACAGCACTTCACTGTAATCTCTTGAAACCACTTTTTATAATGCTGTTTACATTGTAAATGCATGATGGTATTTATGTATTGATGATGGAGGTCTCTAATAATTTATTGACATCCAGGACAGTTATTTGGATTTTTTCTTGTTAGATTTTACATTGCAAATGCTACTGTGCCTTTATCAGCTATAATAGTGTGAGTTTTTACATGATAACTAGCACATTTACTTATTAATTTTCTTTCTAGAGCACCACTGCACCTTGCATGTGCAAATGGACATGCTGATGTAGTTGCTTTGCTTGTTGAAAATAAATCAAACCTGAACATTTGTGACAACGAAAACCGCTCTCCTTTGATGAAGGTAAGAGATCTTGATTTTGATGGGGCCAGTCTATTCGTTTAATTTCCTTTTGCACCTTTCCTGAAACCTTCATCCTCCCTAGAGTGTAGTGACTTGATTTAGTCAATAATCCATTTCCCCTACTTTTTCAAATATCCTTCAGTTTTCTTGTCCCTTTTGTTTTCTCTCTCCCATATGAATTATTTCATATTCCAGTGCTTTCTCACTTTTTCCTCATATCTGTACTCCATCACGAGGTCTTTCCTAATTCTCCGCCTGTTTTAATTTAATATTAATCACAATTGATTATGGTCATAACAGTTGGACCAAAGTGCACATATTTAATTTAGTACCTATACAGGTGTCCCCTGCTTTTCAAACGTTCGCTTTACGAAACCTCACTGTTGCGAAGGACCTACATTAGTACCCTGTTTTCGCTAACAGAAGGTGTTTTCACTGTTACGAAAAAAGCAGCACGCGATCAAAAGCAGCGTGCGCCCCGAGCAGCCGCTTTCACCCGGATTCGAAACTGCATTCTCGCCGGCATTGCTTTAACACGTGCCTGTGAGCAGCTGTTAGCAAGATGAGTTCTAAGGTATCAGAAAAGCCTGAAAGAGCTCGTAAGGGTGTTACACTTAGCATAAAACTAGGCATAATTAAGCTTTTTGATCGTGGTGAATGAAGTAAGGACTAAGTGAGTTTGGCTTGTGGAAGCTGACGAAGATGATGTTGAAGAGGTTTTCACATCCCATGATCAAGAACTGATAGATGAAGAGCTGATGCAATTGGAAGAGGAAAGGATAACAATCGAAACCGAATGAGTAATGATAAAGTACGACTTTAATTTTGAAAGGGTGCATCAGTTTAGACGATATTTGCAGAATGGTTTGAGTCCTTACAAAGAACTGAATGATAGAAAAATGCTCGAGGTTCAGCCTTCCACATCAGCCACAGCAGACGACGAACCTCGACGTTCGACATCGAAGCGGGCAGTCATAGGAGAAGATGAGCTGCCTGCTCTAATGGAAACAGATGACGAGATGACACCCCAGTGTCCCACCACCCCAACTCCCAGGCCGCGGACAGATACCGATTCGCGGAGAATGCAGTGGTAGCCGGGGGACACACAGCACATCTTTAAGAAAAAAGCCGAAATAAGCATGCTAATTAATTAGGTACCGCCCAGGATGTAATTGTTGGCCCAGATCAGAGGTGATGCAACCGGCAATCTAACACACCACCATCAGTGTGCTCCGTGCTTTCCCAATTCCGGTAAGTGATACTACACTGTACATACATTATTTCTACTTTATATCGGCTATGTATTTTTACGTGTTATTTGGTATGATTTGGCAGCTTCATAGCTTAAAGGTTACTGGAGAGAGCGCTTGCGCCGTGTTTTTGCCAATGGCGCTTGCGTGAGATTTTCGCTACGGAGAACAGTTCAGGCAATGATTGTGGAAAAGTATTTCTACTTTATATAAGCTGTGTATTTATCATATTATTCCTGCTTTTACTATATGTTACTGTTATTTTAGGTTTTATGTGTTATTTGGCATGATTTGGTAGGTTATTTTTGGGTCTGCGAATGCTCACAAAATTTTCCCATGTAAATAAATGGTAATTGCTTCTTCACTTTACGACATTCCGGCTTACGAACCATTTCATAGGAACGCTCTACCTTCGGGTGGCAGGGGAATCCTGTATCCAGTTTGATATAAAAATTTCTCCATCTCAAAGGAAAGATTAGTGACAAGTATTCACTACAAGCCTGCAGGTTCCCATGGTGATCTTGAATGTACTTCCACCCACAGCCTCTGTACCATTCGCTCAGTTCCTGTGACTCTGTTCTATTCACTCCAGTGGTAGTCCCACAGAAATGTCCCCGAGATGTCTTCCTACCTAAAACATTCTCAACATAGCTCGGAGATTGCTTGACTCCATCTCATCTATTTCCCACACATCTATTTTTATCCCCTCTCCTGGACAGAACAAAGAGTTTCACTAACACAAGAAAATCTGTAGATGCAACACATACAAAATGCTGGAGGATCACAGCAGCCCAGGCAGCATCTATGGAAAAGAGTAAACAGTTGACATTTCGGGCCGAGACCCTTCATCAGGACTCAGATGAAGAGTTTCACAGTTTCTTGCCTTCCACTGCAGCAGCCTCCACATTCAACAAATCATTCTTAGTAATTTCTACTAGCTTCATTGTGATCCTACCTCAAAAGATGTTCTCCCCTCTCCTCCTCTTTCAACATTTTGAAGAGACTATACCCACCATGACTTCCTGGCCCACACTTACGTCCCCAGCAACTGCTCCCCTTTTGTGCAGCATTTTCCAATATGACTGCATGAAATGCTATATCTATGCTCAATTTTGATACAGGGTTTTCTTTCTGATAATGTCAATAATTCCTTTCCTCTTACATATTCTA
Organism: Mobula birostris; assembly: GCF_030028105.1. Lineage (NCBI taxonomy): Eukaryota > Metazoa > Chordata > Chondrichthyes > Myliobatiformes > Myliobatidae > Mobula > Mobula birostris. The sequence goes on from NC_092378.1 coordinate 19,256,606, forward strand.
TGTTGTTTGATCTGCTGAGTTCTCCTAGCAGATTGTTTGTTGCTCCCTGTTCCAATTTCTGTAGTCCCTTGTACCTCTACTGTACTTTTTCCCCTAATCCTTTCTGCTGTCCTGGAACACAAGGAATCCTTTGAAATGAAGCAGCTGTTGCCTTGCACTTTCGGTTTGGCATAGTGCGTTCTTTTGTTCACATTGTGGTTTCCTCCTTATTGGAAAAGCCAGGCACTGACGGTGAGCACTTTGCAGAGCACTTGTGCCGACGTCCAAGAAATGACTGGGACTACTTTAATTCTCTGTCCGACTCCTACTCTGACACTTGAGGGACAGCACCTCATTTTATGAGCATAATGCAGCTTTGGGCTTAATACTGAAATCAGCCATTTCAGGTAACTCACTTTCATTGTCTGAATTTCTACTGTAAATTATTCAGCTCTGATAGCAGTTTACTTTTTCTCTCTCCATCAATGAAGCCTGACTTGCTTGACATGACCAACAGCCCCACATTTCACACCTTTTCATGCTTCTTTGTATTTTTACTTTTAAAGTACTCCTGGGGCTTTTGTTTTGTTTGTAATAGCCCCTATTAGTCAGCTGGATGGATCAGTCCTCAAGACTACTTTTCTCCATTGCAACACTGGCTCTTCTCTCCTTCACTGTCTTGGAAACGTAAAGCTAACTTGTTTTTTGTTTCAAGGCTTGGATGAAAGACTTTCAGCCCACTTCATTAACTCTGTTTTCCTTTCTACAGATCCTGACTAATCTACTGAGTATTTCCAACAGCTGCTGTTATTATGACATGAAATATTAACTGTGTTTCTCACTTCATAGGGGCTGTCTGATTTGAGATTTGAATATTTCTTGCTTTTTCTGATGTATTTTTCATTTCAAAGTTATATGTTATTATTATACAGTACAGGTTTCCCCTGCATCCGAAGGTAGAGCGTTCCTATGAAACGGTTCGTAAGCCGAAATGTCGTAAAGTGAAGAAGCAATTACCATTTATTTATATGGGAAAATTTTCTGAGTGTTTGCAGACCCAAAAATAACCTACCAAATCATGCCAAATAACACATGAAACCTATAATAACAGTAACATATAGTAAAAGCAGGAATGATATGATAAATACACAGCCTATATAAAGTAAAAATACTTTTCCACAATCATTACTGAACTGTTCGCCGAAGCGAAAATCTCACGCAAGCACCGTCGGCAGAAAATCTCACGCAAGCGCCGTCAGCAGAAAATCTCACGCAAGCGCCGTCGGCAAAAACACGGCTCAAGCACTCTCCCCAGTAACCTTTAAGCTATGAAGCTGCCAAATCATACCAAACAACACGTAAAAATACACAGCCGATATAAAGTAGAAATAATGTATGTACAGTGTAGTATCACGGGAATCGGGAAGACAGCGTGCGAGCACACGACGGTGTGTTAGACTTGTCAGAGTTTGGGTGGTGCAGTGGCCCCCACCCTCCGGGCCGCCGCTGAGCGATACATTGCCGCGAAGAATGCAGGGGTCCGGCGGTAGCCGGGAGGTACACAGCACATCTTTAAGAGAAAAGCCGAAACAAACATTCTAATTAATTAGGTGCCGCCCGTAATTGTCGGCCCAGATTAGTGCCATCTCCGATTGCGTTGTCTCTGATCTGAGCCGACTATTACATGTCGGTGACACCTAATTAATTAGCATGTTTATTTCGGCTTTTTTCTTAAAGATGTGCTGTGTGCCTCCCAGCTACCTTTGCATTCTCCGCGAATCAGTATCTGTCCGTGGCCTGGGGGTTGGGGTGGTGGGACACTGGGGTGTCATCTCATTGCCTGTTTCCATTAGAGCAGGCAGCTCATCTCCTTCTATGTCTGCCCGCCTCGATGTCGAAGGTCGAGGTTCATCGTCTGCTCTGGCTGATGTGGAAGGCTTGCTTGACTGCTGAGCCTCGCGCATTTTTCTATCACACAGTTCTTTAATAAGGACTCCAACCATCCTGCAAATATCCCCTAAACCGATGTACTCTTTCAAAATTAAAGTCGTACTTTATCATTACTCATTCGGTTTCCATTGTTATCCTTCTTTCTTTCAATTGTGTCAGCTCTTCATCTGTCAGTTCTTGGTGATGGGGTGCCAAAACCTCTTCAACATCATGTTCGTCAGATTCCACAAGCTAAACTCACGTTGCCCTTACTTCGTTCACCACGATCAAAATGCTTAATTATGTCTTGTTTTACCGTAAGTGTAACACCCTTACGAGCTCTTTCAAGCTTTTCTGATACCATAGAACTCATCTTGCAAACGGCTGCTCACAGGCACGTGTGAAAGCAAAGCAGTTCCCAATCCGGGGGAGAGCGGCTGCTCGGGGCACGCTGCCTTGTATCGCGCACTGATTTTTTTATCGTGCGCTGAATTTTTTTTTCGTAACAGTAAAAACCCCTTCTGAAAGCGAAAACAGAGTACTAATGTAGGTCTTTCGTAACAGTGAGGTTTCGTAAAGCAAACGTTCAAAAAGCGGGGGACACCTGCACTTGGTTATTTAAAATCTATTGATTATAGCTATTTAAAGCAATTTGAAAAACAAGAAGCAAGTGAGGGTGTTTGGGCTGAAGACACTACCCCAATAAGCTGCAACAATAGTGTTGTGGAGCTTCCAGTATCTGAGTCTAATATGGATTCCTGGTCTCATTCTGTGTATCTGTTGGGTAGTAGAATGATAGCAAAGCAAGTGTATCTGTAATCCAGACTTGCTAGCAGTTAACCACAATGAAATTTGCATTTCAAACATAACGGTCTGTGGAAAATGTATATATAAACCTCTTGTTACCTTGTCCACAGGCAGTGCAGTGTGAACAGGAGCGTTGTGTAGTTATCTTACTAAGCCATGAAGCTGATCCTAATCTGGTGGACATTAATGGATATACTGCTCTGCATCTTGCTGTCCTGATCCCCAACATCACTTTGGCAACGCATTTGCTGGAGTATGGGGCACACATAGATGCCCGAGATAAGGTACTTGCATTAATTCTTCATAGTAGTTAAGTTTTTACAGTTTTGAAAAGTGCAAAATTAACACTCTTTTCTGAGTCATACTTGTGGAGCATGTTTTATAGCAGATTAGAATGTCTACCAATGTAAATATGCATGTACTTTGTCCCGAAAGAACCCAAACTACTTATTGTATTGAGATTCAAATCAAAGTAAATTTAAAATGGTTATATATATCTTGTTGTAACATTTAGGAACAAGTTAAGTGGGCTGTTACTACAGGAGATTAGATTTTACCTGGAATGTTTTTGATCATGATGTATTATATTGATTATCAGTTATCACTTCACTAAATGACAGTCACATTTGAAATGGATGATGAATTTTAAAAAAAAAAAGAGCAACAATAATCGATTTCCATTAACATTAATTTTGCAGTTACCATTTGTTGTGCTTTAAGTCCCAATTTATTTTGGTTATAAGTTGCTACATTAAATTAATGAATAAATTTTTTAATACCAATCCTGCTTTAAATGGTAAATGGCAAATCAGGGAAGTTTCACTAAGCAATGATTTATCTTTCTAAATTACTTTCAGAGAGTTGCATGCTCAGTTTCAATTCTTTTATTCTCCCTATTCAAATTCAGTAACCTCATAGTTTCCTTTTATTTTGTAACAGCTTTAATGATATTATAGCGACTAGAGCTTTCCTCTTGCTCCTTCTGCAAGCTAAAGATCTGGATTTTAGATTCTGTTCCTTGATTATGATTTCGTTCTGCTAAAGCAGTAATTCCAGGATTGACCTACTTCTTTCTTACTTTGACACCATCGTTAGATGCTGTTAAGCTACTATCCAAGTTAATTTGCCCATTGTGTAAAAGTATGTGAACAGGATACAACGGAATGGTGGACATTCAGATAATAATGAATCCAACCTGTCTGATAGTGGAAGACTCGATGAGAAAGCCAACTCTGAAGAAAATACAAATATTCGCTAAAAGGATATGGAGGGATTATGCAAATGGTTCAAAGTGTGGGGTTCTATGTTTGAATCAGAAGAACAGAATCTTTATTTATAATGGAGAAGAGCAACTTAATATACAGTAGCATTTTCTGTGGTGGTTTAGGTCATGAGAACACTGAGTGTTCATCTAGAAATGCGTACATGCATTAAGAAATGATACAGTGTTTCTCCAGAGTGGTATCATAGAAAACAGGACAAACCAAAGACTAACACTGACAGAACCACATAATTATAACGTATAGTTAAAGCAGTGCAAAGCAATACCATAATTTGATGAAGAACAAATCATGGGCATGGTAAAAGAAAGTCTCAAAGTCCCCGAGTCGATCGACTCCCGAGTCCCTGATAGCAGGCGGCAAAAGGGAGAAACTCCCTGCCATAAACCTCCAGGCACTGTCAACTTGCCGATGCCTTGGAAGCAGCCAACCACAGCCGACACTGAGTCTGTCCGTCCGAAAACTTCGAGCCTCCGACCAACCCCTCCGATACAGCCTCCCGAGCACCATCCTCTGCCGAGCGCCTTCGACCTAGCCCCGGCCGCTGAAACAAGCAGAGCCGAGGATTCGCGGCCTTCTGTTCCGGAGATTCCGGTTACCACACAGTAGCTGCGGCAGCGAAGCAGGCATTTCAGAAGTTTTCCAGATGTTCCTCCGTACTCTCACATCAGTCTCCATCAGAAAATGCAGCAAAAAGTCTGCAAGTTATAATTGTACATTTATTTATTCAAATGACATTGCTGCCAAAGCTGGCATTTGTTGTCTTTAATTGTCCCTAAAATGAGATGAGAGTTCAAATCAATCACATTACTGGGTTTGAAGTCACGTGTAGGCCAAATTGAACTTGTTTCTTTTTTTATAACTACCTCATAATTTTATAGTTGAGTCAGAGAGAGTAGCCTTATTCGCATAACTTTATATTCAATTATTTGATTTTAAATTTAACTGGTGCCATGTTGTGATTTGCACTCCTGTCTATGGCCATTTGTCCAGAACAGTGGCCTGCCAGTCAAGTGACTTAACTGATACAGCAAGTATTTAGGAGGAGAGGTGCTTTCCTAGCAGGATAGTATTTGGAATGAAAAGTGAAGAAGCTGAAGCACAAAATGTCTCACATGTTTTGACAAGCCACATTTGGACTGTTTTGGACACTTGTTTTGGAACCAGCAAAATATTGATGTTTTTGATTTATTCTTCTACAGGTCCGCAATCCCTTATCGGAAATCCTTGGGGCCAGTTGCATTTCGGAATTCAGAATTTTTTGGATTTCAGACCCCCACCCCCACCCCCGATACCAAAAAACACGTATGCTCAAGTCCCTTATTTAACCTGTCTAAGTGCAGTAGAGTTTAGGACCCAGTGGCGCACCAAACCAATGCACATCCTCCCATATACTTTAAATCATTTCTAGATCACTAATAATACCTAATACAATGTAAATGCTATGTAAGTAATTGTTATACTGTATTGTTTAGGGAATAATGACAAGAAGAAATTTTATTTCCAAGAAAAACATTCAATAAAACATAAAAATATACAGCTTCAAATGAACCGAATCAAACACATAGTAAATGACTACTGGAATAAATGCAGAATATTACTGTCACTGTCACTATAAAACTTCAGTAACTTGTCTTTCTGTTTGTTTAAATCATATACAGTGGTAGTTCTGACACTATTTTTTTCAGTAAGATGCCTCACAGACACACCACAATCAAGCTTCTGCAATAACTCCACTTTCTGCGTTATTGATAGAGAAAATACTTTCTCTTTTTCTGATTGTTACCCATAGGGGTATCTGCAGCTCTTTTTGACATTTTCACAGTGAAATTAAACACAAAGTCAACAGTGAACACAAAATATCAGCGAACAGCAAATGCACGTGTAACCAGTACAAGCGCTGAGCCACAACTGATGTCTGGCAGCCTCTGCTAGTGCTGCCACGTCACACCTGAGTGACGTCAGCTGTTGGAAAAAGAGAACTTTGGTTTTCGGAGCTTTTTGGATTTCAGAATTTGGGATAAAGGAATGTGCACCTGTTTGTCTGATTTTTTTTTTCTCTCTGGTATACACAAGTATGAATAGTGATCTCATTGACCAATATGAGATCATTAGACCTGATTTGTTAAAATTTTGAAGGGCTGTTAAATTTCAAGGATGCAATTTGATGATCCCCAAACTTCTCTGTAGGCTCCACTTGAAAGAACATTCAACTTTGTGGGATTATCAATTGAGACCTGTTTCCAGTAACATGAAAACGATGTTACATATTTGTATGCTGTACAATTGTAAATTATTTTGTGATAATTAGATGACTAATGGATTGTTTGTTTCCAAAAGAATGGATATACTCCTCTGCTGTTAGCGGCTACTAGGAACCACCAAAAAATGGCAAAATGTCTTCTTAAAAAGGGTGCTGATGTGAATGCAAAGGACAAAAGTGGGAGGTACGTTTGCACACTTCAAATCTTGAATTGTTGAATTAAGAAATTTAGGGTGTGTGATTTCTTTTTGTTTATTATTTTATTCTTGAAATAGTACCAAATGAGCTCGGGTTATTGCTAACATGAGAAAATCTGCAGATGCTGGAAATCCAAAGCAACACACACAAAATGCTGGAGGGACTCAACAAATTAGGCAGCATCTATGGAAAAGAGTAAACAGTTGACATTTCAGGCTGAGACACTTCTTCAGTACTGAGAGGGAAGGGGGAAGATGCCAGAATTATAAGGTGGGGGGAGGGGAAAGAGGCTAGCTGGAAGGTGATAGGTGAAAGGTCAAGGGCTGGAGAAAAAGAATCTGATAGAGGAGAGTGGACGATAGGAGAAGGGAAAGGAGGATGGGACTCAGGAAGAAGTAACAGGCAGATGAGAAGAAGGAAATGGTCAGAGTGGGGATTAGAAGTGGGGGGGGAATTTTGTTCACCTGAAGGAGAAATGGATATTCATACCATCAGCTAAGGTGATGAATATAAGGTGATACTGCTGTTGTAATGCTATCCTTTCTGGTTATCAACAACAGGAATCTACATACAGAAAAGGTTGATTGAAATCACTGGCATGCATTCCATTACTTAAATTCAATCTGATTGTTCGCCTGTATTGGTCTTGATTTTGTTTTAAGATGTGTAATAGTATTCATTGAGAACAACTAGAAATCACCCATTGATCAAGTTGAATCTGGTTTGTTCAGCCAAGTTGTCCTTGCTGTTGCTGTTTAATTTCAAGATGTGCATTTTAATACTAATAACAAAGAGTGGTTAATTTTTCTGAATATGTAGTCTTTAATATTGGAAGTACAATCACAAATTGTGGATATCCAAAATTCAAAGTAAATTTTATTGTCAAAGTACCTCTACTGTAGGTCACCATACACAACCATAAGATTCCTTTTCCTGTGGGCATACTCAGCAGATCTATAGAATAGTAACCATAACAGGATCAATCAGAGTGCAGAAGAAAATAAAATGTGCAAATGCAAATATAAATAAATAGCAATAAATAATGAGAACATGAACTAATGGGATAAAGAGTCCTTAAAGTGAGATCATTGGTTATGGGAACATCTCAGTGGTTGGGCAAGTGAATGTAGTATTCCCTTTGCTTAAGAGCCTGATGGTTGAGCGGTAGTAACTGTTCTTGAACCTGTTGGTACAAATCCTGGGGCTCTTATACCTTCTAACTGATGGCAGCGGCGAGAAAAGAGCATGGCCTGGGTGGTGAGTATCTCTGATGATGAATGCTGCTTTCCTACGACAGCATTTCATGTAGTTGTGTTCAATGGTGGGGAGGGTTTTACCCATGCTGTACTGGGCCAAATTCGCTACCCTTTTGTAGGATCTTCTGTTCAAAGGCATTGGTGTTTCTGTACCAGGCTGTGATGCAGCTAAACAATATACTCTCCACTACACATTTATAGAAAGTTAGTCTGAGTTGTAGATGTCTTAGTCTCCTATGGGAGTAGAGGCACTGCCGTGCCTTCTTCATAATTGCACTTGCATGTTGAACCCAGGACAGCTCCTCTGAAATGGTAACACCGAGGAACTTAAAGTTGTTGACGTTCTCCACCTCTGATTCCCCCCAATGCACAGTGGCTGGTGGACCACTGGTTTACTTCTCCTGACGTATACTATCAGTTCCTTGTCTTGTTGACATTAATGAAAGGTTGTTGTTACGTTACCACTCAACCAAATTTTCAATCTCCCTTCTGTATACTGATTCCTTACCAACTTTTGATTTGACCCACAACTGTGGTATCATCAGCAGACTTGAATGTGTTATTGGAGCTGTGCTTAGCCCACACAGTCATAGGTGTAAAACAAGTAGAGCAGGGGACTTAGCACATAGTCCTGTTGTGCGTGCGCCTGCATTGATGGAAATTGTGGAGATTCCAGCTTCATCAGCTACTTCTACAATAACAAGCTAAATTTCATTTAGTTAAAAGCTTTGAACTTCATACATATATGCTTTCAGTTGCTTATTGAAGGAGGATATCAATAAATTGCATTTTTTTTAAAAGTTGGGGCTTATTGAGGCCTATCAGAGCATTGTTATGTTTGCCCTTTGGATCACCTTGCGTAGAATGTCTCAATATGATATTAGAATACAATTGATGTATGCAAAGAAAGTAGAAGCATTTTTACTGAGCATTCTGCAGTTTGGCAGCTGATTCTAATTCATAGTCACAGTCATACTTTATCGATCCTGGGGGAAATTGGTTTCACTGTGCGA